>NW_022747887.1:0-775 GCF_011630105.1 Anneissia japonica | reverse complement strand
AGTTTTGTGTCACCGTATCAGGGGTGGCGCGAGGATTTGCCAGAGGGGGTTCAACGTCCACGTGGCGGGGGGGGGGAGGATTAGGGTCTATTTAACACACCTTCCCCGGCTCCCGCCTTTGGACAAAAAAATATGAAAATTTAAAAAAAATAAAAACAAAGGAAAAAATATCCAGACCTACATTTTCAGGACCTGTGAGCTGAAATTTTGTTTGTTACCGTACAATGGGAAAATAAAAAGTCAGGAAAGCTTATTTCTCACCATCAGGAATCACAATTTTCCCGACCCCCTTTCTTTTTGAAGTTCATCGATTCACGGAAAAAAGAATACGTATCCAACTACTCAACTTTTTTTCTGTTTGTATACCGGTGCACATATAATAGGCCTATCTACTGTAACAGGAATGAGAAAAAATTTAACTGACCGTTTTCAATAGGGAAAAACCATGAATTTTGAAGAACTTAAATCGTTTAATCTATTACCTAAATTACAATCTGCTTACCGACAGTACCATAGTGTTGAAACTGCTCTCTTATGTATTGCCAATAGTGTTTTGCTCTCTCTTGACAAGTCTAAAGGTGTTATCTTGGTTTTGTTGGATTTGTCATCAGCGTTTGATACAATTGATCACGCTTTATTGCTGAACACGCTTAAAGAATCTTTTGGCATTTCTGACAAAGCTCTCAATTTCTGTACTCTTACCTTGATTCTAGGTCTTTTCGTGTTAATGTTGGGTCGGAATTTTCCAACACATTCCCTTTGAAGTATGGCGTTC
>NW_022747886.1:0-924 GCF_011630105.1 Anneissia japonica | reverse complement strand
ACAAATAATACACAATTTCTGTGACTTTGTATTTCTATCATTTTCGCTGTAAAATTATCTGTAAACATTTTTAAATACATTAATTTATATGTTCAGGTTGATATGTTTGTGTTAATTTAAAAAAAAAGGTTTTTAAAATTTTTTTTATGTTTTCCTTGGCACAATATTACATATAAGCTATACATTTATTAGTTTTTGTTTCAGTGTCATTCTTAGTTTGCCCTAATAATGTCTTTAATGGTGACATTGCATGATGAGCTTACATTAGCAAGAAAGGTGCTTTTAATAATAATCTAATTAATATTAAAATTTGTTGTAATTATCCTTTGAATTAAATGATGTTGAACTATATTTGAGTACTGTATACATTACATACCGGTCTTTCATTTACGAGTTCAGGAGCGGCTCTGATAATGTTTCTTACTTCATCCCATTTTTTGCCACTTACAGCTGTGTATAAGCTGCGACTGCGATGACAAAAGAAAACAAAGTTACTACTTTACTAAAATAGCTAATAAATCAGTTATACATTAATATCAGTGAACCGATAAAATTTATCCATGATAAATATTACAGTAATTGATTATAACATATTTATTTTGATTACTAATAAATAAATTAATTTTTTATAATCTACTATACACAACATTGATGTGCTGTCTGTCCACAATGCCGTGCATCCGACAACTGTACGCCCTCAATGGAACGGAGGAAGGTTTGTCAATGAATCCAGGAGGTGCTGTGGTCTGAATGATTATTAGCATCATCATTATTATTGTCTATCATAGGCTTTAATAATGCTTCAAGTTATTTAAAAGAAGGAACAGACAAATAATTAAGAAAAATAATTATTGTACATAAATTATTGATTGATTTCTTTGCTAATAATAAAAATACCGATGTCGATTTTATTTTTAGAACATC
>NW_022747884.1:0-500 GCF_011630105.1 Anneissia japonica | reverse complement strand
GCTCAGCGCCTTCTGATTTGGAATTGGCGCTATACAAATTATTGTTGAAATAAATCAATTTATTTCAACAATTTTGTGAGGGTGGTCCTTCCTGCTAGAGCTGTATTGGGACCCTCAGTACATACAATCAAAGAAAAAAAGAATAAAAATTAAACTAGATCTTTAACATAAACAAATTAATTATGTTAAAACAGAGAAATGAAAAAATAAATTATTTAAGTAACACATTAAAAGTAATAAACAAAATGAAAAAAAAAAAACAGAAATTAACACAGTAAACAGAAAAATAATTGAAATAATAAATTGATCAAGAGAATTATAGAGAAAATAAGTAATTAAAACTAACATGAATAATATCTTGAAATAAACACATTTAGGCCTGGTTCTCACGAGAGCCCTAGTACCCGGATCGGGAGCTAACCGTTAGCACCTGCGTGAGAACGCCCGATCGGTTAGCGCTAACTGTTAGCAGTATCCGGATACCGCTAACGGTCAAGCGC
>NW_022747883.1:0-1102 GCF_011630105.1 Anneissia japonica | reverse complement strand
TGTTCCCTGAGCATGCAGACATTATCAAGGGGATTTGCCCAGATTGCTTGCCTCTCAACTGGCATTGAGTGCGGCCTGACAACACATCCCCAGAGGATGTCTGAAGTGCTGCCTGTTGCAGGACTGGAAGCATTTCAACAAAAATAACATTTGAAAAAAGACAAACAGCTGGCACAGAAATGGTATGTGCGTTGCATATGAAATAAAGGTTTGAAATGTACACCTACTGGTATAAGTCAGTAGAAAGTATAGATAAATGTGACCAGCTCTGGCAAAACCCACCCTTTGTCCCATTTTCCCACAAGCACCCAAAACGTTCGAGAATCAGACTTTTGAACATTTTCATGTTTCTACATTTTATAAAAGAAGATATATTGAAGAACATTTCTGTAAAATATCAATCACTAAATCTAAATGAAAAGTATATTAAAATTATTTTAAAATACAAATCTTAATAATAAACTATTGATTTTGGAATCTTTGGAAGCTGTTTTATTAAAACTGTCAAGGCAAGAGAACTTTTTTGTATCGTTCAACAAAGTTGTGGAATGAACTTCCACACGAAACAACAACAAATTTCATGAACATGTCTATTATATTTTTTAAAAACTCTTTTAATTCTGTCTCTTATACACAATCACTTTTATTATGATATCTATTTATATATATGTATGTTTTTTAATTACTTTTCTTTTAACTTTTGTATTTTATGAAACTGTACCACTTTGAAAAACAGTACACAAGTACTGAAAGTGTATGCAGTAGAAAGACAGAATAAATAAATAAATAGATAAATAAACCTACATGGCTGATATCCAATGAAATAAATATTCATAACTTCGCTAATATTCAACCAATTCCCATCAAACACTGTTTTAAAGAAGACTACATGCAGAATCTAAAAACACCAGAAACTCAATTTTTAACTTTTCCTACAAACGGAGGGTTTTGCCAGAGCTGCTCTGTCACAAATGTTTAATGATATGTTTGTTTTTCTTTTATTTATTTCGGTATATAATATAAAAATACAAACTAGAAGCAAGAGCTGAAATAGGTTGCATTACAAAAAAGATATATTACAAAATTACAATATAAGAATTTA
>NW_022747882.1:0-633 GCF_011630105.1 Anneissia japonica | reverse complement strand
CACAGCTATGCGCTCCTTTGATGTTAACCGATTGTTGCTATTAACGATGAAAGCGGTCTAATGTAGTCTCTGGAAGACGGTCTAAATTTAGATCGGCATGTCGCTGGAAAGACACCAGTGACTGGTGCTCCTTTAATAGTTTATCTTATTGGCAATGACTTTACCACGTCTTATTATCGCCGTTAGTGTTTTTATAAACGATGTTTTAATTGTTAAAATAAAGACTCGTAAAACACAATTGCTATGCAATAGAATAAATAAACAAAAGCACTCATAATTCACATGGATAATAGCTTCAAAAAGTTACCTAAAATCGTTTTACGATCGCATGATGACGTCATCTGCCAAACACCGTTCGTAAAATAGAAGGTTCGTAATTGAGAAGTTCGTAGTTGGGAAGGTCGACTGCAGTCGACCTGTCTCTTATACACATCTAGATGTCCCTTTGGTCTAGATGGCGTTCGTAATTGAGAAAATTCGTAATTAGGAAGTATGAAAAAATAGCGCACTGTAGATAGATTTTTTAACCATGTGTGTGTGCTTAACGATCGTCACGGCCTATTGGTAGGGTCTATGACTGGTCTAAGTTTACACAAAATATTTACAATGTGCAGGACTTCGTAGCAAACAACA
>NW_022747881.1:0-582 GCF_011630105.1 Anneissia japonica | reverse complement strand
AAACAGCATACACTCGAGTGAGACCAGTTAGGTTATCAAAAGCACCATCAATTGATTGAATGTTGTTGTAATTAGCAGATCTGAAAAGAAAATGATTTAAAACACAAGGCGTTAGCAGGCTTTGTAATAAAATTAATTCTCAGATAGTAGACGGCCTAATGAAAATAGAATGTTACGTCACCATTAAAAAAATGGGGTATTGAAATTGAAACAAAAAGGGATAACTATGTGAAGTGGTATGTCACCAGAGAGGTGTTTAGAACAATGAAATTTAAAACAATGGGTTATTAAATTGAAACAAAAGCGGTTAATTAAGTAAGGTGTTATGTATGCCAAGTGTGTCGGATGAAAACAATGGAGTTTTTGAAAGATTGCTATTGGTTCGAAGTTATCAGTGATTAAAAAAATAACATTGGCCTTGAAAAATGGAACCAGAGAAATCACCCGATTTTGCACTATTCATCTTGCTCATTTTGATCCATATCATGCTCAGGGTTGCATTTTTGTTTTTACGTTATTGAAAATGTATTCATCTAACTTTTAATATGTTTTTTAAATATATTTTTTATTTTTTTCTTCATA
>NW_022747880.1:0-1543 GCF_011630105.1 Anneissia japonica | reverse complement strand
CCGCCGCCTTGTCTCTCGTTCGACAGATCGTACGTTTCCAGTTCCTTAGGGCCCCCGCCGCTCAGTAGTAGGACGTGTTCGTCGATCCGGCACAATGACACCGACTCGTTCTTTCGCGGCACCAGCGAATCCGACAATCTGACGAACGTGCCGTTGATCGGATTGTAGCGGAGCAGGCGCATCGAGCAACCGTATTCGAGGCTCCCGTCCGGACAAACCATGTACGCGAGGTTCCTCGCGACCGCCGTTCTGTAAAAAGAAGCGATCATGGAGGAGTTCTGGACGTGCACGAATGGACGAACGGAAGGTTTCGGCGGACGGCACGCAGGAGAAGTGCCGAAGGTCGCCGTCTGCGGAACGCTGTGACAAACGCCGAGCGCGTCGTTCTCGTTCATCGAGTGGTGCCGGAAGACGGACTTGGCGTATTCGGTCGCGTCCTTGAAGAGCTGGTCGATGGACGACAGATGAAAGAGCTTGCGGTGGACGCTCAGCAGCACGTCCGGATCGTTCAGCAACCTCGGTCGAATCATACCGACCAGCGCGTGCTTGTCCCGCTTGCTTTCGCCGGGATTGGAGGTCAGCCACTTCCGGACCAGATGCAGCAGGTATCCTTCGGACGCGTAGTAAACGTTTTCGATCTTCGGACCTTCCACCGGATCGTCGTGTGTATCGAGCCACGTGGCCAGCTCGTGCCATCGAAGCTCCTGCTGATGAAGCATCAGCTTGCCGAACGTCCTGCACACGGCCGAATCGACGGCGTTCATCAGGGTCGGGGAACAGATGCGTACTGCGGTTCTCGCTCTGAGCAGATCGTTCGCTGATAGTTCGTACACGGCCGAAACGAACACGCAGATCGCATCCTTGCAACCCGTCCGCTCGGCCATATCCAAGCAGGCGACGCGCTCGTCGTACGAGAGCGCGTCCACGAAGTCTCGATCTCTGTCCTCGTTCATGAACTTGATCAGAGCACGCACCAGTCTTGAATCGGCCGCGTCGTAGAGATCGACGACCCCGTTCGGCTTCCGGCTGTCGAACGTCGCCATTATCCACACCTTCGTCGTCTCGAACTCTGCGATGCGAACTTCGATCTGCTCCGAGCCTTTGAAGCACAGCGGATTCGTACGTTCGCCGACGTACGCGAGGTCGTTCCTCGCCTTCAGGTGATTCACCAAAAGCGACATCTTCCTGCCGGTTCGAGGGCGTTCGTGACTCAGGCCTGTTCCGGGTACATAAATAACACATTTATGTTTACCCCCCAACTTCCCCTCTAAAGTTAAGACGTGTCTCGGAAGATGTCTGCTCGATTCCGACCTTACACGAGACGATGGAACGTGGGTGTGTTGCCAGAGACGAGGGTGGACGTGGTGGAACGTCGTGGCGGACGCCGACTCAACGTCGACTTTTCCGTCGGCGACGCGCGAAAGCCCAACCTCGGAGATGGCAGGAGCGCCATGTTTCCGGTGTCGACCCGCGCTCAAAAACCGAACGTCGGCGTCAGGGACGTGACGACGTTTCACGAGTTTTTCGACAGACGGCTCGTGTT
>NW_022747879.1:0-581 GCF_011630105.1 Anneissia japonica | reverse complement strand
TTTGTTAAAACACAGTTCTGGGATTATTTAGTGCAAGCACACATGAAGTACAAACTTAAGGATGAACACACTATAGCTGTATTTTTTTAACTCATTAAAATGAATACATTTTGTATTGTATTAACAATTTAAAATTCGCTTATATTCATTATCCTTGTAATAATTATAGAATTACTAATCTAATAGTTTCCAGGATGATTTACTTTCATAAATATTTTGCAACCTATAGGGCAATGTCTATTTATGTTGATGATAAATATTTTCAATTAAATTGTATACATTGAAACTGTGGTTTATTGATTTTTTATGTCGAGATAAATTTTAGACCATATTGCGCTAATGTTACATACTAGTGTATTGTATGATAAGGAAAAGTTATTTGCTAAGAGGTTCTAGAACCCCGACAGGATCCAAGTTATTTTCGCCCGCAAATGGCACTTTCAGACTGTAAAAATGTTTTTATTAATCAATGTCCTCCGACAACTTCTTCCCGGTGGGTAGTGTGATTAAGTGGCTGTATTCACTAGACCATATTTACTAGAAAGTTTGCTCGAGTCCAAATCCTCAGAGGTTGTGGTAAT
>NW_022747878.1:0-753 GCF_011630105.1 Anneissia japonica | reverse complement strand
AGCAGCCATTTCAAAGGTAGTTTCCTAACCATCCTCTTTGCAAACTTTAAAATCTGGTTCATAATTTTAGAAGCATTGCTCCTTGCGAACGGTAAGCTGTTCTCAATAGCAAAGAAACTTGACACCATTGTTTCACAAGGTTTCCCTTCCAATGCTTTCCGAATTTTATTGAATATTTCTTCGGCCTGAATTAAACATAAATATTAATCATCAGACATAAATGTGAAAAAGTATTGACATCATCAACGACGTCCACTGCAGCAACGTAAAAAGCAAGATAATGATGTCAATGTGTAAGATGGTCATGTTCATTGATTTTCAGTGGATTGGATTTATTCGGTGTAAACACCAAGGATAGCCTACGAAGACTTGTCCGCTTATGAAACTTGTATTTCAGCCCTCTAGCTGAAACACAAGGAGAAGCAGCGATGGGAATTGAACCGGGGACCTACAGATCTTGACGGTTCAGCGCACACACAGTGGCTACCACCAGATTAGCCAACAGAGCTAATCAGTGGTCACCCTATTATCCACCATCATTAAAATGGCCAATCAAATAAAGTATTTTCTTCTTAGATATGGATTGTTAGTGTATAAAACACCCAAAACAAATACTCTTTGTAATAATTCCAAAATTAGTGATGTCTTTGTGGCAGTGAATTAATTGATCAAATAGTCATTTTAATTAGTAATCATGCTCAAGTACTGTAGTTAAAAATCACCTCAAATCACGTTATTTTGCGAGTTATCCCC
>NW_022747877.1:0-802 GCF_011630105.1 Anneissia japonica | reverse complement strand
TTACAATATTAATTGGTCGGTATTTTTTATTCATTCACGTATAAAATTCAAAATATAGCAGCACATGATGAATTACAATTTTAATGTACGGTACAAATTAGGTAAATCAATAAATTAATGGGTATATACAATTCAATAAATGAGGAATAAATTAAGTTATTATTATTATTGTATACTTATACAAATTGAATAAAAAAAAACCTAATTGATTATCTGTTTATATATACATTAGATACAGAAAATGACAAATGGAAAAAAATATACATAAAAATAGATGATCATACAATAAAAAAAATAATATTCATTAATAAATAATAATTAGGCCTATGTAACACAATTAATGGTTAATGGTTATTAATTTATAGAGCGCAAAATTGTAATACAATAGCTATCCAATAAGTCAAAATAAAATTTGGACGGTTCATGAAAATATATATATATACGTCACATAAATACTGTCTGAAACGTTATTACTTGGCCGGGGGTGGGGGTAGGTTTGTTCTGACTTAATTAAGCAATGAACTGTCTATGAGTTGGGAGGTTGTAGTTAAAAGCATTTATTATGTAAAACAAAACAAAAATAAAGCGACATGTATACTGACAAAAGCATTCCTTAATAAATGACAGAATAGGATTTCGAATATTTTGATGAAGAGTTTGTTTTTTTTTAATAGTGACTGAGCAAAGAAAGTATCAGCAAACATAATGAAATTTATCATTAAGTTATTATTCTCCTACGTCTCCCTTTCCATCTTTTTTTTTTTTTGTTTAGCAAGGGATTACCCAAACTTATTTGACGAAA
>NW_022747876.1:0-1031 GCF_011630105.1 Anneissia japonica | reverse complement strand
CATTGTGACGTCATCATATTGGCGTCTGAATTCAAAGAAAGTAAATTATAGCTATGACGTCATTTTGAAAATACGCATTTGAGCGTATCTCGCTTATCCTTTATCGATCATCTTCCAACTTTCAATATGTTATAGCTGAGACAATTTTCTTTCATATATTTGACTTCTTTTTAGATTTTGATGACGTCATCATCGTCAAAAAAATTGTTTTTTCTGACCCCCCTCATTTCTCTTTCTTTAAAACGTTGATGAGCCCATATCATGTTAACCATTCGTCATTTCTGAATCATATTAGGTGAGCATAATCTCCAGGTCAAGGTTGGTCTCTTATACACATCTAGATGTGTATAAGAGACAGTGCCACGACTTACCGCACAATCGCTACATTTATATATGCATAAAACCATGCATGTTTTTAATCAGTTATAGCTCCATAGAATGAAAGGTGACCCCCAATTTTTATTACATATTCTGAAAGCACATGAGTTGTAGATACGATTTTATAGATCATCGGACTGATCGGACATTTTGACGTCATCATATTGCCATTTGAATTACGAAAAAATTTAATTTTATTTATGACGTTATTACTTTTTATACTCGAGTTACGCACACGGTCGCTACATCGATCATTTTGCCTTCGCCTGGAATAGTCATGGTAAGGTTTTCAAAGCGCTCAGTCATGCGTGACGTCATCTACGTGCAATTTTGCGTTTTTACATTTTTGATCATATCAGCCTAACCAATTGACATTTCAAAATCGTATTAAATGAGCATTAACTTTGGGTTAACGTTGAATGTACTGTACCCTAATTTTACGCGTGCGCTTTATAATGCGCGCGCACGCGTGCGTCAAAATTTCAAAATGCTCAAAATCACTTTATAACCAAATTAGAGCACGTTTCAGGCTATTTTGAGCATTTCAAAATTTTTCATAATTTTCCACTACGCGCCCGCACTTTTACATGCGCAGTACGTATGGAAGTTAAAAATTAAGTTTTTTTTACATATTTTGGGTTCCTGACATTGTT
>NW_022747875.1:0-826 GCF_011630105.1 Anneissia japonica | reverse complement strand
AATAAAACAATGATGAAAATGCTTATATTTAGTTTCAAACACACGTGTGTGGCCTATTATAAATAAGATAAGCCCTATGTCGTATTGTTTTCTATATATTGGTTTAGGGTGGGTATGGTAAATTACTAACCGGAAAAATAAATACCCACTCTGACCCAAGACCCCTGTTACGCGCCTGGTGTTAGCACCAATGTGTGCCCTTGTGCGGACAGGGGATGTGCCCCCCCCCCTCTGAAGCTGGAAACCTTGTTTTTGCAAAATAAATTGATGCAATTTGCTATTATAGGCCTAATCAATAAATTCCTCATCAACCAATATAACCTTTTAACATTCTTGGAATTGACATAACATTACTGTCGTAGTACACACCCTTCAGTGTGAAATGTGGCTCTCTTTGCAAGCACATCTAACATCTAAGGAAAGAAGAGTTTAGATTGGTACCGAAGAGCTTAGATTGGTACCAGATAAAATAATTTTGTGATCAACATTAATACATTATGCTAATTTTCATCTTTGTAAGCGCATAAGACAGTGCAAATTATTTCTGTGACAGTCTTTTGAAGTGTGTAAAGCTCCATTTTACCCCATACATAGTCAAAATATTTGGGGGGATGATACAATGGACCATCCCCCCTTGTCAAATATGGGGGGATATATCCCCCATCCCCCCGGGATCTACGCCTATGGTGTTTAGTACAGTCACCTAGTGGGTATTGCTAATTATCCCAGTTATATTTTTAGAGATAACATTACATAGTACTGTAGCATTAAAATGTTAAGCATTGCTTTTTAATTAAAAAAAGTTTGTTTCACAATAAACATTTAC
>NW_022747874.1:0-874 GCF_011630105.1 Anneissia japonica | reverse complement strand
AATCAATCAATCTTTATTTTCCATCATGAATAAAAACAACCAAAAAAAAAAAATTAAGATGGAGGAAATACAAAGGCAAGGCCTGACAATGTGTTGTATTACCTTAACAAAAAGACAATCACATGCAAATAAAAGAATATTAAAAAACATAAAAAATACACATTAATCTATCAATGCCAATCAATGCCCGTCTTGCCCAACCATTTATGTTTTATATCTATTAATATAAGGGTGTTATTTTTAAAATTCATCATATATTAATAATCATAACCTTAACACAACAAACTGTACGACAAAAAGTGTAATTCACAAATATCGTTTATTTTACTAAATTGTATTCTTTAATTTTTTTTCAGCGTGTTAATGCATCTAATCACTCATTTATTGTCATTAAAAACACATTTGAAAGAATAAAGAAATATGACAATCAGTTAATAAATAAAATGATAAAATAATTATAATTTGAATAACAGAATTACACCCTATGTACCATGTAGGCCTAATAGTAATTAGATACTTGTACATACATATATATAATATATTAGCAACTGAAAAAAATAACATAAGTTTTTATATATTCCAACAGAATTTAATATTCAATTACAGTAATTATAACACAATTAAAATAATTGGACCAGTTACCTGGTACACAAAGTAAAAATAACTTCTAAATATAATTAAAATTAAATCATTACATAATCAGTTAAGAATAAGATACCATAAAGGTAACGAAAGAATAGGAAAAAATTGTACACAAATGAATTTTAAAAGCATATGGGTACAATGGTACTAAAACGATTGAAGTCATTCAGTAATTTATAACAAGTAAACAATGAAAGAAACATTTGTGATATTGGTGGTATCAATAACCAGG
>NW_022747873.1:0-514 GCF_011630105.1 Anneissia japonica | reverse complement strand
AATGTAATGTTTTCCAAAGATATTTTAATAGATTTGTATTGGAAAGATGTTATGAAGCAAACAGAATTTGATGTGACAATTAATTAGTTTAAGAATAATAATAGATGAATCCTAAGGAAAGGAAGTAAAGTATACTTTTTATATATTTCCTGTTCTTACTAATTCTATCAAAATAATAGAGTCTTCCCCATTCTTTACTTAAGACTGTACAGTACTATATTATACTGAAATACTGATGTATACAGTCATTAATAATTTGTATTAAGACTAATTGTTCTTCCTTTACATTATTGTGGAAATACCATTTCCATTCCAGTTATCTTTTATGTTGTTTATTGAGAGAACAATTTTAGAGATGTATTTTCTAAACTTAAACAGTCCACCCTCCCAACACGAAACCACCTTTGGAACCTGAAAATTTGGGGTGGTCTTGGGGTTTGGTCTCCAATTAGAGGGCTAGCTTTGTGTTAAAAGGTTGAAGATTGTTATTTGGGTCTTTTGAAAAGTGGTCTCG
>NW_022747872.1:0-549 GCF_011630105.1 Anneissia japonica | reverse complement strand
TTTTGATATGAAAATATTATATTTCATTAACCAATTATATAATGGTTTTGCAAAATCAACATTTTAAAAAAAATGTATACTTTCAGAGGGGAGGGATGGGATATTGAACTACGGTATTACTTGATTGGTATAGGCATAGACAAATAAAAATAATCTGAAAGTTATCCTGATTTACAAATGATCAACATTAAAATAAAATTCAAATATATAAATAGAAATTATTCAATAATAATAACAATACTAGGGTTTTTCTAAGTTATTAGTGTCTAATTAAATTTTTAATAACAATTTTGTCTTTCCTAATGTAAGGAAAAATTTCACTCATTAATTGGACTTAGGGGTCATTCGTTTACTGGTCATTATTCGTTTTTTATGTATTTAAAAGTAGAGTTGAATGGTTTTGCAACATTTTTAATGTACACCAGCTTTGCAAATTATTGTTTAATCCAGGCGGGATTTTTAAAAATAGGATAGGATGATGATGATGATGATTATTATTATTATTATTATTATTATGATTATTATTATTATTATTATTATTTATAAAAT
>NW_022747871.1:0-531 GCF_011630105.1 Anneissia japonica | reverse complement strand
GGAATTTATTGATTAGGCCTATAATAGCAAATTGCATCAATTTATTTTGAAGTTTCCAGCTTCAGGTGGGTCGGGGGCACATCCCCTGTCCGCAAGAGGGCACACATTGGCGCTAAAACCAGGCGCGTAACAGGGATCTTGGGTCAGAGTGGGTATTTATTTTTTTTATTTTTTTAAATTTTTTATTTCAACCATCTTTAAAGAGGGTACCGTAACCCTTCTAGTTTAGCCCAGTAGGTTAACCGATATTCAGGGGCCCTCTTTAATAAAATTAAAGAACAGTACAAACAAAATCATTACAACATAATAATAATAATAATAATAATAATAATAATAATAATAATAATAATAATAATAATAATAATAATAACATATCTTATTTATAATATAGGCCACACACGTGTGTTTGAAACTAAATATAAGCATTTTCATCATGGTTTTATTTACTACAAACATTCTTTCACCATCTATACACATTGAGGCCCTTCTTTTAGGTTAAAATGATCTATGTTAACTTTGTCTTTCTTGAGT
>NW_022747870.1:0-826 GCF_011630105.1 Anneissia japonica | reverse complement strand
TTATTTTCCAGTAAGTTAGAGGCAAAAGTAACGGTAAAATCTTCGTTTCAAAATAAAAGCGGTAACTAATCAGACAAGCATGACGTGGGCATGTTCCATTAATGATGGGGGAATCATTTTTCGCTGCAGTCCAATGCCGTGAACAACGCTTCCCAGTGCGACTGCTAATTTTTAATGGTCAGGGTACCGCGATCACGAGCCCTATGCTTGGCATTATAGGTTAGGCTTATGTGGGCTGGGATTTGCAACAAGGTCTTGGACTAGGCTTCTATACTATAGTAGGAGGCCTGGTCCTAGTCTAGGCCTATAATATAGTAACATTCTGTATAAGTAGTCATATATGATTACAGGTTTACATTGTACCAAGGTCGATATTAACGGTCGCATTTATTTTTCATTGAAAATAAAAAGCAAGCTTTAAATAATTTAACTTAAGGATTTAAAAATATGCCAAACCTGTACGCCTAAATAAAAAAAATAAAAAAAAATAAATAAATTTAACACAAACAACACGATATGATATAAAGTTTGAGAGAAGTTTTGGTATACTGTACTGTATAAATTTCTGAAGTGCCATTCGTTTTGGGGTTGCTACAATCAGGAGATATAAAGCAGATATAAAGCACTATCTATTTCCTTACATTCCAAAAAGGAGGATTTTGGATGCTATTTAAATTTGCTGGAGATTGAAAAATTAACTGTTAACTGCGTTGTCGAACATAGAATGGGTACATGACTTTCGGACTGGTATAGGCCTTCAGTAGGCCTTCAGTAGGCCTATGTTATCTAGGTGTAAATAAATACAGAGAATAGGCCAATTTTAGTG
>NW_022747869.1:0-1183 GCF_011630105.1 Anneissia japonica | reverse complement strand
CATTGTCACTTTTTGCACAAAAGTGCTTATCTCGCCGAGTTGAGCACTTAGTTCAATTTTTTTGAAATTCCGCCATATTTCGAGTACTTTTCAGAAAAATTTTAAACTTTCAATGGAATAGTGTTTGTTTCAGGCTATCTCACTTTGCCTAACAAAAAAAAATTACATTTTGAAAAACTTCAAACTCTCAATTTAATAGTGTTTGTTTCAGGAAATCTCACTTTGCCTAAAAAAAAAGAAAAAAAAATTTTGACTTAACTATTTAACATTGTCACTTTTTGCACAAAAGTGCTTATCCCGCCGAGTTGAGCACCTAGTGCAAATTTTTGACTTTCTCACATATTTCGAGTAAATTTCCGAAAAGCTTCAAACTTTCAATGGAATAGTGTTATATTTCAGGCTATCTCAATTTGCTTAAAAAAAAAAAAAATTACATTTTGACTCAACTTTTTAACATTGTCACTTTTTGCACAAAAGTGCTTATCTCGCCGAGTTAAGCACTTAGTGCAAATTTTTGACTTTCCGCCATATTTCGAGTACTTTTCCGAAAAACTTCAAACTTTTAATGGAATAGTGTTTGTTTCAGGCTATCTCCCTTTGCCTAACACAAAAAAATTACATTTTGACTCAACTCTTTAACATTGTCACTTTTTGCACAAAAGTGCTTATCTCACCGATTTGAGCACTTAGTGTAAATTTTTTGACTTTCCCCCATATTTCGAGTACTTTTCCGAAAAACTTAAAACTTTCATCGGAATAGTGTTTGTTACAGACTATCTCACCGTGCCTAACAAAAAAAAAATTACATTTTGACTCAACTTTTTAACATTGTCAATTCTTTCAAAAAAGTGCTTATCTCGCCGAGTTAAACACTTAGAGCAAATTTTTGACTTTCCGCCATATTTCGAGTACTTTTTAGAAAAATTTCAATCTTTCAATGGAATAATGTTTGTTTCAAGCTATCTCACTTACAAAAAAAAATTACATTTTGACTCAACTTTTTAAAATTGTTACTTTTTGCACAAAAGTGCTTATCTCGCCAGGTTGAGCACTTAGTGCAAATTTTTGACTTTCCGCCATATTTCGAGTATTTTTCAGAAAAATTTCAAACTTTTCAGAAATTTCAAACTTTTCAGAAAAATTTCAAACTTTCAATTTAACAAAAAAAAAATTTCATTTTGAC
>NW_022747868.1:0-723 GCF_011630105.1 Anneissia japonica | reverse complement strand
AATTAATGCCTTTATACATGTAAATTATGGTAGTTATTTGTGTGGTCCTCTGGAATACATTGTGTAGTACACAAAAATATTGAAAAACAACCAGATATTTGTAAGAAAGCTGGATATTTGTAAGAAAGCTGGATTTTTTTTAAGGATTCTGGTGATATTTTCCATTACTCTAAACAGAAAAGGACTAATATAAGGGGGCATTTTTACTTACATTTCCAAAAGTGAGTTAGCTTACCAGCCTAAAATATGTTATTTTGGGTTTAAAAAGTCAACAGCAGTTATTACATTCATGTTTTGTAAATTTATTTAGGGTATTAAAGCTGCTGTTAAGCTGTTCTTTAATTTTGGCCGCCATTTTAAAAAGCGCCCTAAATTGCCTCTCGACATCTTCACATTAATAACTTATTATACTTTACTCCTATCATTACATATTCAAAAGTTGGTCAAACCTACCTCTTTTGTGCTTATTTTACCTATATATCTGTAGTTTATTGGATTTTAGCGGCCATTTTGAAAAAAGCGCCCTCACGCGAAAGTTCTCAGGTTACGCCCCTTTTACCTCACATATTCTGATTCCCCATAAAAAACTGGTCTAGAAAAACCATATGAGAATTTCTACCTCTCCAAGTGGCACCTATCTCAATTATAGCCTGGTCTATATGACTTGGTGGAGCAGACATACAGCAGTGCTCTGCACACATTGAATCTTGTATATGTCATTTG
>NW_022747867.1:0-1085 GCF_011630105.1 Anneissia japonica | reverse complement strand
AGGCCTATATGAATTTGCTATTATTTATAGTGGCATCGCAGTTATACTAAAATCACTATAATAACAATAAACAAACAAAAAAGATAGTATGTTCTACAAAGTCTACAAAATTGACAACATTACAAAGAGAAACTACCCTAGCACTGAATGGAAGGTATCACGAGAAATTGAAAATAGAAAAGCAGAGGACAAACCTGAAAAAACGATAATTGATATTCAAACATTGTAGTGTAATAGGCCGCGATAAGTGTGCATAAAAAACAACTTCCTTAATTGATATTTGGTAGTGTTAAAATACAATTAATAAGTTGGATTTTATTGATACTTTTGTGCTAAGTACGAACCAAATTATGATCATAATTATGTGCACAGACAATTATTCACGTTTCCATGGCTCAAATTGACAAAAAATAAACAATTATGAAGTCATTATATACATATTATGGCATATATGTTTAGGCCTACTATCTATTCATACCAAGACTTCGACATAAATTTGATGATCAAACAATAGGACCATGATCAAACATATAGAGTACAGGTACTTACAGTGTTACGTCATGATACCACGTGATACTACTCCGTTGCTATCGGCGACACAAAATGCGTTTAACCGACGCCATTTCTCCACTGACAAAAACCATTGATCCCAATTTCTGACGTAATTATTAAGAAGTTGTATCTTAATTTTTCCTTGTAAATTTTAATTGATGATTAAATGTGTGTTCGATAACTAATACAATGCGGGCTTTTTGTGTTTTTAGTACATGTTGATGGTAAGTTATTTTGTTTTTTAAAATGCCTATTCCAGAAAGCCTATTCTAAACCATTAAGATTATGAAGTCATTCAGGCGTAATAAACGGTAACCAACGTCCAGAGTTCGCCACCTGGTGTTGCGACGACACGACTGTGGTACTCTATACAGAAATGTTATAAAAAATTACTTAACCATTCAACTAATTGGTAGAAAACGGTAAACGGATGGTCACTTTTTGCACTAGTCCAGATAGACAGTCAATAACTCTTATTGTGTACACTTTATATACTTGCTTAAGACTACAGAATATATAGTTTATATATAGCT
>NW_022747866.1:0-716 GCF_011630105.1 Anneissia japonica | reverse complement strand
TATACACACATATATATCCTTTCCCCCTCACTTTTAACTAGCCCCATGCCCAGATCTGCAGGCAACCACCTATGCAACAAGCCCCGATGCAAAATTTGTAAAATCCTGATCACCGATCAGACCATTCATATCACTAACCACTCCATAAAACCTCCCAACCTCACATGCGATTCTCACAACATAATTTATTTAATAACATGTAATATTTGTAACAAAGGAAATTACGTTGGCGAAACCATGAACCCTCTTAGATTCCGCATTAACCAACACAAACATGACATTAGGAAAAACGCCCCTGACAAAACCGTAGCCCAACATTTTAATTTGCCCCATCACTCTATTAACAATCTGCGTGTTACCATTATCGAATCTAACGTCAACTCCACTCATCATCGCCGCCTTTCTGAACTTTCCTGGATTATCAAGCTAAAAACTCACACTCATGGCCTTAACAAAGATCTTGACTTTCTAGCTGACTTCACCTTTCACCTCTAAACTGTTTATTCTGGCCATATTCTCCCACCACTGCTATCTCTCTATTTGTCACTGATCTGTAATAGTTTATATTGATTGTTATTTGCCATATACATTTAAGCCTATGCTGTTTAATTAGTCTTTAAGTGCTGTTTTGAGTAATTTCAATTGTAACCATGAAGAGGGGAGCAGGCGCTCCCGAAAATTTGGTTTTTTAAATAAAATATATGCTTCAAAGTAGT
>NW_022747865.1:0-1030 GCF_011630105.1 Anneissia japonica | reverse complement strand
CGCTACTTCACAGGGGGATTCTCCCCCTTGACGCAGCCGGGGTCATACGTAATTCGCATAACGGCTCCCCCCCCCTTTCAAAATCCTGGCTACGTCCCTGTATAGGCCTACATATAATATACATATAGAGTATTTGTTTGAACTGTGTCGGCCTAAAGTTGAAAACTGCGGAAACTTGTCGCACACAATAGTGGGCATTAGGTGGAGAGCTCCAAACAGAAGCAGTATAGACAATATAAAGGTTAAATGTAAAAAAATCATACTATAATTAATATTGTTCTCATCCTATAAGATTTCATATTTCCTATTTTTCAGCGTGTCGTGTTCATCATCTTTCCTATTTGGACCGTAGTTGCTCTTATCGTCGGTGTTGTATACATTACCATGAACTGGTTCCATCTTTTACTCATAACATAACAAGAAATAATATCATAAAACTAAGGTAAAAATGCCATGGTTGTGCTTTGAGTGCTAACTACACGCATCGTAAATTTACTTTATACGTGATTACCCGCTGACGTCATGATGACCCATCACTTTCTTAGAAAATTGCTTGATGTAGCTTGCTGGAAAGACGCGCGTATTCAATTCAAGACATTGTCATTATAGTACAGCAGGGCTCGATTTAGTACTAGCCCGGCGTACAACGTCTAGTAAAAACCGCTCCGGGCTAGTCTATTTACTCCTCATGTTGCCCGATTGTCTAGTGGAGAATTAGCAAGAAAAACATTTTAAAAAACAAATTTAAAAAAAAAACACGGAACTTTCGAGACAATCCCTGCACAAGAGGTACCGCAGCCCAGAGAGAACACTCTAGCTAGCGTTCAGCTCTCCACATGCGCGAATGTTGAATTATTAAGATGATCCCCAAGTCATTCACCAACCACTACAGGATGGCATGTTATCTCTCTCTCAACAGAAGATCGTTTGATCGTTGAATCGGGTTAATTTAGGTACGTTAAATTTAATGATATTTATAAAATGTTCAACTTTTAATAATTAAGTAATTCAATGCTATAGGAAGCTAGGC
>NW_022747864.1:0-2688 GCF_011630105.1 Anneissia japonica | reverse complement strand
CAGAAACCATAATGTGCGTAACTAACGTTAGTAATTCAGTTCTTTCCACCTCCCAACATTACCCAGAGAGTACTGTGTACAGCAGACACTGGAAACACTATTATTAACATCTAATCAACGAACCTAGGTATACGGCCATAGATGCCACCCTTCAATGGAAACATGTACAGTACAACCCCCATTAAGAAGACATTTTTGGGATCAAAAAGTCAAGCCTGGAAGGAAGGATTTCTAAAGGGGATTCTATTTTTTCCACAAAAGGGCACTTTGTAAGTCCATGCTCACCTGATCCTCACTATGGTTGGGAAAGGTTTTAAGGATAAAACACCTCAGATGTCCGGAAATGGCACTCCAATTAATAGACACAAAATTTCAAATGTTTTGAGTTATTTAAACAACTTCCATGCAGAAGGCAATTTTTGCTGATAATTTATAAGGGCATTTATGAAAGGAGGGGTTCTTTTCATTCAAACCGGTCAAACCAAACCCCCCCTCCCCCCCGCTACAGACTTGAAAGCTTCAGTTCATCGGAGCCATACCTGAATAGGGATGTACCAAAGGCGGGGTCCACCATAATATTTCCTAACATAGCGATAAAAGATGTATTTCCCCCTTGATTCACTGCCGAAAAAATGTTCTTTCAATAAGGGTGTCCCCTTAAGAGGCAGAGTTTTATAATGAAATTAATTCTCATAAATACAAAAACCACAGTTGAAACAGTAGACACCCGATCGCACCGGGAGTCTTTTTGTAAGTAGATGTGACGTACATTGTAGCAGCTTACCGAAAATAACAGTCCAAGTAGCTTCCTGTAGTAGACAGGCTTTTCTGTAAATATATTAATAAAATTATTATAAAGGAATTTTACTACTAAATATGCAGACAGACGTAAATTTTGACCTTGTAAAATAATTTGTAAAAGGAAAATTTATCAGATTGGGAATAGTTTCACGGAACTGAAAAAAAAAAAACGATTACCCAAAGCAATTTAGTAAACAATCTAACATATCCTACCACTTTCTTCCTGTGGATATTTATGTGCATATTATTTATTAAAAATATTCTGTCTAGTTCCTATTTACTATGTAATAGGTAACTTGGGCATATGGTATATAGTGTTGTTGGGTAAATCGTCTATTACAGATGGTACATTGTTTTCCCGAATAAATAATTATGTGATATCTACTTGGTGTAATGCAAGCATCAATATATTAATAATAACGTAACGATTTACAGTATCATTATGTATTTTAGGAGGGGTTTTATTCATTTTGTTAAAAGTAAAGATAT
The DNA here is from genome assembly GCF_011630105.1 of Anneissia japonica. Lineage (NCBI taxonomy): Eukaryota > Metazoa > Echinodermata > Crinoidea > Comatulida > Comatulidae > Anneissia > Anneissia japonica. The sequence continues at coordinate 1,398 of NW_022747864.1, read as the reverse complement.
TTTTTAACTTGCCTTGAAATGTTGTTCATTTTAGTGACTGTATCAGCAGTTGAATGGGGGTGGGGGAAATTTTCCCCATTGAACAAGCACAGACCCCCACCATCTGGCGCCACAGGTATTGCGATCACCACTCCCTAACAGCCCAATTTGTGTCATGCTGAAACATAAAATCTCTCTATGAACCTTAAAATGGGTTTTATTCTGAGACCCCTGACCAAGGTTGTAGGTGCCCAATGCTTGAGGCTTTGTATGTCTGGATGCAGGCCACAGGGAAATAAATGTCTGATAGAATGTGATTATTGAGTCATCAAGTAAAGCCATTAAACACTGGATGAGATATGAGGTAGCAAGGATAATGACCAAACAGAAATTTATGGTGATGAGCATTATGAAGATAATGTATGCTTATACTATAGAGAAAATGAAAAAAAGAGGATGATATATAGAAAGAGATGAGAAAAAAAATTAAAAGATGTTTGAAAGAAACACTTTTAAAAAGGCATGTTTTTTGTTATATAGATAAAACAGTATCATTTGATCTAGACAAAGAAAACCAGAAAGGGAAATGATATCGTAAATGATTAAATAAGGCCCAATAAAAAAAATTATTAGTTTATCACCCTCGCACGCATGTCTTTTATGGTACTGGGAAAAAAAAAATTTGTTTGAAAAAAAATTTTTTTTATTTATTTTTTTCATTTATTTTATTAAATAGTTAGATATTGTTTGCATTGTCTAAATCATGTTTTACTTTTAATATCAATGCACCAGCAAACAACCCAAGGGTGATATTTGGCTTTAGCAAAATAAAAAAAAAATAAAAAAACCTCCCTCCCTCATCACTTTTCCTGCCCAGATAGGGTGATAAACTAATAATATTTTTTATAGGGCCTAAGCACCACTCTTAAACAATTTTTTTCCCCACTAAACACCAATAGGTTTTGTGGTGCTTATTAGAGATATTCAATTTTGAAACTAACATTTGTGGAACATACATACTGACAATGGTCGACTTATAGAGCGCATATTATGGAAACCTCTATGCGTTTAACATAAACATAAAAAAAACATACCAAGAAAGTAATACTAAGCATGGCTTCGCCATTTCTCAGAGGAGCTCATCTGCCAAAAATGTCTTGATTTTTGGTATCGTATGTAGACTTAGTGCTCTTAGTACTAACAATTTCTTATGGACTAAAATAACACAAACATTGTAACTTATACCCAATTCATACGTAGTAGCAAATGTAACAAGTTTTAAAAAGTTGTAGCATAGCTAATCTCTGAGTTATTCCTACTGAGATCAAAAACCTCAGGAACAATCTTATGTGGTAAGACTAGACACTTTGAAATTAATGTCTTTTGAAAAATTAAGTGACTATATTACTATATTAAATA
>NW_022747863.1:258-751 GCF_011630105.1 Anneissia japonica | reverse complement strand
ACACGGAATTCTTGAGGCAAGACCGACACCACATAATTAGGCTGACGGTCGATTTTTTCGCTTCCAAATATACGAAAAGAGGGGAGGTCTTCGTAACCGGCCAATCAACGGGAGATCCGGAAGACGACAAGGGCCCCGGGTTGAAGACAAGGAACCTATGCGAATTCAGAAGGAAAGCTGCCGGAAAATTTTTAGGTGACGGTCGGACTATAAACTATCCGTATCCGCCCTTCGTTGTGCATGCCGCCGCGAAAAACCTAAGCCTTATTACTTTTCAAGAGCGGTGGAACAACCCCAAGTCGGAAGTGAACGTGGTTTACCTCTTTGGAGTCTCTAGTTCGGCGAAGGTACAATGGAAATTGGATGGCGTGGAACTAGAAAGCTTACCGCAACGCCGAAAAAAATTGGGAAGTCTGATAACCCTCACCTGTCACGACCACAGGGTCGTCGGCATCCTAGAGCTTCCGACTATCGTCGAAAAAGCGAAAGTTTT
>NW_022747863.1:0-194 GCF_011630105.1 Anneissia japonica | reverse complement strand
TCATGAAACCCTCGACGTTCGGATGCGACGAAAGGCCGATCGAATATCTCGGCGTTCCTCTTCAATACCGGGAGCCATCCCGCCATTATCTACCAGATGAACTTATGCGAGAATAGAATGTATATTTTATGTGTGTGTGTGTGTGTTCGTGTAGTAAATAAAGAGACTATCGAAAACAAAATAATTCTTTGTAA
>NW_022747862.1:0-557 GCF_011630105.1 Anneissia japonica | reverse complement strand
ACACTTTCTATATCCTGTGTTATAAATAATGGGTGCTTTTATTTTGAAGGGAAAAAAAATGATACATTGATAATGTTATTGTTACCTTAATAATCAGATGCTTACTGTAAATTACTTTTAATTGAGATATAGATATTGGCATTTTGATGCCTTAAAACAATATTAGGTATATTTGAGATAGACATGCCTTTGTTGTAAAAAAAATAAATAAGGTGAAGAAAAGACCTTTATGTTTTTTGTTTCCAATGAAAAGTTAATTTTTAACTTTAAATCCATTGGTTTTCACATGTTGTACGAGTTGGTAATAACCTTCAAGAAAATGTATACTTCATTGGATTCAGAAATATAAAGCCATTGAAATTATAATTATTTTTTGCCATTGATATACAATAAGAGTATCTTATTAGTATTAGTAATAGTATTAACTGATATGCAGTTTTAAAATACTTTGAGATGAATGACCGGTTTACTAAGACACTATCCTGTGTTATAAATGAAAAGTTTTTAACTTTAATTCCATTGAGGCTCATGTTGTAAGAGTATCTTTTGGTAATACA
>NW_022747861.1:0-1195 GCF_011630105.1 Anneissia japonica | reverse complement strand
CTCACTGCTTCTCCACAAAACATGTTTTCTTTTTGACATTTTGTTATCGTTCTTTCTTTTTGTTTGCAATTGCCTCCTCGAGGGCCGAAAGAGAGTCCATTAGTCGTATCTTTTGATTGGTCGGCGCGTGACCGAGGTCAAAATCACTGATGCATCACTGGCGTTAGCAAAGCGGCGTTCGTTAATCTGGCCTCTATAGCTAGCTTTAACAACGCCAGGTCCGTGGCGTAACAGCTGGCTTACACTATTCCGCGGTCTAGTTCAGACACGAAAATTTGTATGCCGCTTACATAACGCTACTCTTATTCCGTGAGTCTGAACATACCCTTAAAATACGTATTAAAACAATCAATATATTATAATACAATTAGGCCTAGGGGGCCTATATCTTTAAAATATATTTTTATCTTTAAAATCTTTAGTTGCACGATTAATTGATTTGTAAAGCACAATTGGGCATGTTTGCTTAGCTCAGGACTCCTTGGACAAGATTTCGCTTTTATTGGAGGATCCAATTTTCATTTTTAATTATAATTTAAGCTACCTTTGACTGATACTTCATGTAGCTTTCTGGAAATTTAGTTATATAATTTAACAGCAAAGTGCAACATTGCGCCTTTTTATAAATCATTGCTGCTTGAAATTCTTCCTTTTTTATTTTTTTATTATCATCGTAATTAAAGCTGATTTAAGTACTACCTTAAGATGTTCGGCCGAAGAAGTACCGAAATTTAGGCCTGTCTAGGCCAAAGTACAGTTACGTATTACCGCGAAGTGGGGCGGGCGGTACATGCCTTTATTTACTACGTGGATAGCGAGATTTTTCGATCGCCATGCGAAGTTAAAATATAATCCCAAATCCTCCTCCTTTTTGGAATTTAAAGAAATTAATACATTTTTGTTTCTTTTTTGGATCGATTGCAGCAACCCCAAACCCAACATAACGGTATTTCACATTATATAGCATTAATCATCTATAATAACTGCTAACTTCCTACCCTATCGCGTTGTTTTGTTTTGGTGACAACATGGCCGGTGTAAGTCACGTGATTGAAACCGAGTTGGCCAAACTCTCTCTATCTACGGCTCTGGCTTCACGGCCAAACACACGCCATCTCACGGCCAAATTAGGCCAAACTTTTTTTCGATATCGGCCAAAATTCGGCCAGATTTTAATCCGATTAGAAGACAACAG
>NW_022747860.1:0-821 GCF_011630105.1 Anneissia japonica | reverse complement strand
ATTACTAAAATCATTTGCAATGTCTAACGTGCTCTGCAACTCATTGGAATCGTTTGCAATAGTACATCATAGGCAAAAAATAAACAGCCCATTTGCATTTCATCAATGCAAACTCCACATTTAGCCGACCAAAGTAATTTTGCTAACTCATTAATGTATATTGAAAAGAGTATCGGCAACAAAACTTGCTTTACAATTTCTGTAACTTTAAAATAATGAGTTTCAATTGACCCAACTTTAACTTTACTTTCAATATTTTAGTATAAATTATTTAAAATTTACCAACCTTTCCTCTTATTCCATGCTGCCAATATTCCATGCTGTTACTAACAACTTATCAAAAACCTTAGGAGAGTCTGAAAATGCATTATACGTATCTCTACCTTCAGCTTGCCTAATACTGTAGATGCAATGCTTTTTAAAGTAAACACATGGTCTTCACGTCTAGTTTTTTGAAAACCTACCTGGACTTCAGTAAGTCATTTTCTTCAATATAGTCAGAAATACAATTTGAGATTATTTAAAAAAAAAGTTTACAAACACATGAACTTTCACTTTTATTTGTATAGATCTGATTTGATCCTTCTTAAATATAGGAATCACTGTACCTCTATTCCATTCACCAGGAATAAGCTCCAAAGACGTTAAATGATTTAGTAGCAGATATAACGCATAGTGCATAAATCACTTCTTGTAATGCCATCTACACCAGGTGATTTGTTTTTACATTCACCAAGCACAAATTTTACGTCATCTAAGGTCAAATTAATAGTATAAATTTATTTGTTATTTTCTATGTGGTTTTCATTGCACTTTAATTT
>NW_022747859.1:0-2358 GCF_011630105.1 Anneissia japonica | reverse complement strand
TTTTTTATTACTGCCTACCTAATTAAATCCATTTATGAATGCAATTTGTACAAAAAATCAAGTAAGTTACTAATTCAAATCATACCTGGGCTTTTGAATGTGAGGAAAGGCTGGTACATAAATTTGAGTGTAAAGCAGGAGATGGGCTTACACTTGAAGAACTATAGTTTAAAGGTTTGCATGGTGAAGTAGTAATATATTTAATGCTTGCAGTACACCACGTAGATATATTATAATTTTTCAATGATTATTACTGTTAAATCCCACAGTACCAGTTGAAAATTACATACATGCATACATTAAAAAATATATTGAGCAAAAAAAATCCTAACTTACTATTTGGTACCAAAACATTGGTAGCCTGTGCTATACCCATGGATAAAGCATGTTGCCCCATCGACTCAAAAGCTCCAGTCTCACTCTCGTTCTCTGCTATGACGTCTCTCATTTTCTTTCCCGAAACAATCTCGGCCTCTGTCAACACGTAACGTGGTTGATCCCGAAGGTAAAGTGGCTCGTATGAGTCCATCGTCATCTCTTCAATTAACTTCCCAACATCCCACAGATTAAACTTTCTTGAGGTCTGTAAACACAACAGAGGCCTATTTGGACACTTGTCTGCATTATGCATAGTTTGTCAGATTTGCTAAGAATATTACACACATTTTGGAAAATATCTGCTCCAAGTATTTTTCAACAATTGTGAAAAAAATGTGCTATTCAATTAGTGATACAGACTGTAGTGATACAAATTTCTTATACACGGTTTTGACTCGGCACAGAGATTTTCCTATTAAAACAGTTTCAAAAGTGCAATAACAAACCTTTCCTCCTCTCTCTTTGTCCAAGTACTCGTAAATCAGAGTTTTCTCTTTCACCTGAAAGATTAAATATGTATAATAACATAAAACTAAGATGTATAAATTTATTACATATTTAATATACTACTTTTCTTTTAACCTCACCAACAGTGGTGTGAAAGATATACACTGTAGGAACACGAAAACAGGAATAAAAACTTACATCAACAATATGAAAACAATAATGGTACAGCCCAAATTTGATCTCTCAAATCAAACATACAATACTAAAAATCATTTTGTGTGAGCAATTATTTAGAAGTTCTTGTATAAGAAAAAGTATTTTTGAAAGTGGTGTCAACCTACCTCATTGTAAAGAAGAGTCAACTCTCGAACGGTTAAAAAGTCCTTTAAACTGACGCCACGCTCGAGAAACAGCTTCACGAAATCCACTTGATTATGCACCAATGAATAATGCAGAGCTGAATCAAGTTCTCCTTTCTAAAAAAAAAAAATTTAAAAACCAAAATCAATCTTCTCAAAAGATTGTCCTCTTTAATACTATTTTTATGTGCATTCTAAGTAGTTCTATAGTACAATATATTGTAGTACCATCAAGGTATATCATTACAGCTGCAGGTTTATCAACTTATCAAATACCATTGCTATAGTTTTTATAAGCAGGCCAAATTCACAAACTGAGGAGTATACATGGCATTGGCTTTAGTATTTACTGTTCACTGGATACTAAGTTGGCAAAAACCAGCACATTTTTGTGCAACTTTCTCTGCTTCCTGGGGAGTATCCCTAGTCATGCTGCTTTACACGCACAACATACGTTCAATGCCATACCATTCTACCAGGTACCCATTTATACTCCTGGGTGGAGAGAGGCAAACGTAAATAAAGTGCCTTGCCCAAGGACACAAGCAATGCGACGGGCACCAGTCTCGAACTCCCGATCTCACGATCAGAAGTCCAAAACCTTACACGCTGCGCCACTTGACCCATACAAGACTTTTGCAAGTATTGTAAACATTTTAAAGGGCCGTTCACAGTTATCAATATTTTCAGAAGTGTACAAACAGTTCTCTTTTTCGGTACCCCTCACTCCCCTCTGAAAGTGTACAAAAAAAAGTTGATTTTGTAAAGCCTCCACTCCACTTGCTTAAAAATGAATATTACATCCATGGCTACATTATAATTTTACCATTATTTTACATATTGCATGTTATTTTGAATCAACATTTTTATGCATATGTAAGAGCGTACAAATTTGTCTACCCCTACCCCCTAGCATCATAATAATGACAGTGTACATTTATATAACACCATCAAAGAGGACCAAGGCGCAAATGAAGTCAAGAGAGTTATTATCAGTTGGTAACTACGAATAAAAAAAAATTACAATAATAATAATAATAATAATAACTTTATCCATGGTGGGGGAGGCTTCAGGAGTACTTTTGCTTGCCCAAGTAGAATTCCTAATTAACTCCCAAGACTCACGAATGGAAGGAACGTCTCATGTTTCCCTTTATTGGCTGCCCCTTAAGGG
>NW_022747858.1:0-956 GCF_011630105.1 Anneissia japonica | reverse complement strand
ATGTTTAAGAAGCTATTTTTTCAGTCACTCTACAGATTTTGAGGTGCACCGCAACTGGTTAGCAATAACGAACAGTCTTCCAGTCAGCAAGTGGTATTATGAAGTAAGTGAAGCAATTGACTATCAAAATAATAAATGGAATTGTTCACTGACACTTTCTTAAGTGCATTATCATATTAATTGCAATATCAATAATATTATAATAATTGTTTTAGTTTGTATATGAATAAGGTGAGAAAACATTGATGGGTGCCCCAATACTATTACTAATCAAATTGAAACTTATTGAAAGAAAATACATTTACAACCTTACATAGGTCCCAAGTTAAAAGAGGCCACAGATCTAATTTGTGCAAGTGCTCAAAGCAAATAGAGTTGAACTTGCCTAAAATAAGTCTAATCCAAAATGCCATTAAACTATTTTTCGATTAGATAAAATTTGACTTGCAGATTGTTAAATAATGGAAAACACAACAATTTGGCATGTAAAATTAGATCAACTTAAAAATTATTTGACTTAGGCGAAGTCGACTTAGGCAAGTTTAGATTTCCTGGAGACACTGCGAATCAGGAGACTGTGATGCCCGACCTTACAAGGGTAATCAAATTTTTAATAAATGTCAAAAACATCTTTCAAAACTAACTTTTTTCATAGGATACCTCAGAATGGACACTTGATTACCCGCCATTTTTTGCGTGGATGGAATTGTCACTATCTCAAGTTGCCAAGTTATTTGACCCCAAAATGCTGGATGTCACCAACCTGAACTATGACTCGCAAATGACAATACTTTTCCAAAGACTCTCAGTGATTTTTACGGATGCTGTCTTCATCTATGCAATCAAAGAGTAAGTATTCCAGGCCTGATTATCCAAGGGGTGCAGAGGGGTGTAGGCTGGTTTTGGTGGGGGAGGGGGGGTGCGCGACAATTGAGAATGCGGAACTAAATCAGTAT
>NW_022747857.1:0-883 GCF_011630105.1 Anneissia japonica | reverse complement strand
TCTATCTTTTTCAATTTCATCTTGAAGAGCTTGTAGAGCAAAGTAGAATTCGCCGAGACCCACGTGAGTTGTCCAGGAAATTTTAGTTGGTTGCTTATTTGCTTTTTTTTTTTTTTTTTTTTTTTTTTTTTTTTTTTTTTTTTTTTTTTTTTTTTTTTTTTTTTTTTTTTTTTTTTTTTTTTATTTATTTATTTTTTTTAATCGGAACTGGTATATGTTTTATTATAGACATCACTGAATATAAAATTATGTGTCATTTTGTTTATTTATGCGCAAGGGGGTACCCACCAATTTTAAATGTCCGCTATTTTCAAGCATTTTATTACCAATAATTGTACGTTTATGATATTAAAAGATGCTAATGTATAAAATATCCTTTCATATTATAAGTCCCAATGAAAATAAAAAAATAATATTTCACTTTAAATTTTCAAAATTGAAATTCCAAATGACCGCTATTTTAAATATTTCAGCTATTTTTAACATATTTAATATACAAAATTAATGATTTAATTAGTCCCATAAAATCTAGCTCTTGAAATGGAATAAATTAATTAAATAATTATAATAATCAAAATACACAGAGGTGGGGCTGGTGCAATTACACCTTAGTTGATATGCAAATTAGATCTAATATGCAAATTAGATCTAATTTGCAAATTAGGGATATGCATGCAGCATATCTCGGCAACCACTAACCGTACAGACTTGCTTTCTTTTTTTTTAAATTGTAGAACATATACATTTCTATTTACTTTAATGTAACATTTTCTCCAAGAATGACGGGAAATGTAATATTTCACCTATGACCTTATTTCTTGGAAGATTTCCTTATTCTGTGCCTGTTTGTAGAGACTCGTTTTGGTCTCAAATTATTCAGACA
>NW_022747856.1:0-1989 GCF_011630105.1 Anneissia japonica | reverse complement strand
ATTGCCTCTGGTATATTGCGTATTATTGCAGGTGGGTGGTTGCTTTGGTTGTGCACATAGAGTGGCGTGTTGTTGGGTTTCATAAATGGCTTAAATGATTCCTCGTTGAGATTAAGTTTGATGTCTAAGTAGTCTATTACTTTTGAGTTGGCTTCGATGGTGATTTTTAGTTTGTGCTTACCGAATGTTTTGCATATATCCTTCTTTATTTGCTCAATTCGCTTGGTGTTTCGTGGAAAGTCGCAAGGCCGTCATCTCGGTATAATATAATAGATGATCCATAATTTTGGGTTTTAGTTCGGCTAGTATAAATAGGCCTATTAGTTCGCACGTCTCGGCTCTATCATAGTTTCCCATTGTTACATCAAATTGTGAGTTTGAGTTTCGTTTGAACCATGGTGTTTCTTTGTTGAATAGCAGTGATTTCTTGGCTTGTAGAATTATGTCTATTTCTTGTTCTGTGATGTCGTCGTGTTGAGAAGCAAAATTCAGGGCTTTCTTTAGGAGTTCTTCATAGTTATAGATGTGTAAAAATCACAAATATCAAAGCAGACGAAGGAATGTTTCGGTTTATTTTGTATGTTTTTAAACCATTCGATGACATCGTTAGTGCTTGCCCACTGGTTCAAGTGCGTGTTTGCCATGATTTTTTTGTTTATTTTTAGTATTTTTTTTTTTTTTTTGCTGATTAATCCAATTTTTGATTTTGACGGGTTGATAAGTCTGAACGCAGGTTTATTTCTGAAATTTGGTTTGTGGTCCTTTAGGGTTAAGAATGCGTCGTTCTTGGCTGTTGTGTCTATCCGTTTAGTTAAATCAACATTGTCGACTATGCGTTTGTCTTCTTTAGTGATTCTGGATTCAATGTTCACAGGTGCTTTTTTATAGGATTTAGTGATATTATCTTCTAGTAATTTGTTATACGTTGGTGGGTTGAGGCAGTAGAAATTGGTAGTCTTGTCGGCTGCTACAAATAATTTGTTGTCCTGTTTTATCTTCTTGGCATCTTGGGCGAACAATTCTTTTGAAATTGGTTGTTGTTGTTGTTGTTAAATTCTACATTCTGGATCAGGTTAAGCATTTTAATTTCAAAGACATTTAGTTCTGGGATTGGTGGTGGAGAATTAGTTGTCTTGAGTCCGTATGTTTCTTTACTAGAGGATTCAGTATCTGGGTGTAGAAAGAAATAAGCTTTCCATCTGCATCTTCTGATGCGCAAAGGAAACCAAAACAGTCGAAATCGACAAAGTAAAATCATCTGGTTCAACCCACCGTATAGCGACAATGTTTCAACCAACATAGGCCATCAATTCATATCTATCATTGATTCATCATTCCCTCAAAACCACCCACTCAGAAAAATATTTAACCGGAACACTTTGAAATTAAGCTACAGTTGTATGCCTAATATGAAACAGATAATTACAAGCCACAACAAGACGCTGCTGAAAAAAGAAACTGATCTGACCGCACAAAGTACAGGTAATTGTAATTGCAGAAGAAATGTAACATTAGAAGGAAACTGCTTAACCAAAGGAGTTATATACCAAGCGACAGCTACCAGATATGACAACCAAACCCAAAAAACATATATTGGACTAACAAAACACACGTTCAAAACCAGATACAACCGACATAACAGTAACTTCAGGATCAAGACCCAAAAAAATGCTACAACTCTTAGCAATAATGGACTCTTAAAGATACCTCTATCCTGTATTCGTTAAAATGGAAAATCATAGCCAACTGCAAGCCATACTCTCCGGCCCAAAAAAGTGTAATCTGTGCCTGATGGAAAAGTATTTCGTAATTTGTAAACCAAAATTAGGCACATTAAATAACAGAAATGAATTGGTAACTTCATGTAGACACAGAAAAAAAGCATCTATTGTGTAACAACTAAACAATATTAACACCTCAGTTAGACAATGGTAGGAACCATAGCAACGTATATTCCCCATATCTCTTAGCATAAATGTAATTAGCTTC
>NW_022747855.1:0-1531 GCF_011630105.1 Anneissia japonica | reverse complement strand
AGCCCAGCTGACATAACAAATGGTTTCAATAAGTATTATAACAATTATTCTTGGAAAACCAGGTCACTAAAATTAGAAACATTCAGACCAATGGGCATTCGGACTAAAAATACTCACCCAACTAAAATTAGAAACGTCGGACCAAAGACCCTTTGGAAACGGGCCTTCGGACCAATGGGGCGTCGGACCAAAGACCCTTCAAACCAAAAGTACATATGCTTGAAATTGTTGCTTCCGGGGAGAGGGAGAGTTATCCTTTTCCACCCGCTGGATCTGACACACTGCAGCCGAAGGACTGCATACAATGGTGACTTACCGAGTAAATCCATTTGTTGCTAAGCTCCAAGTCTCCAAATTTTTTTACAGTAGTTATCTGACAGAACATAAATCAATCGAAACATTTTCCCACACTGTAATTGATAACACCGAGGAGTTAAGTGCGGTGTTCAAAAGCTTTAGGTACATTATTGTGAAATGCAAGTTGTGCCCTTTCCTAAAGGAACAAAAGTACTCACAAAAAGCTCCATAAATCGGTTGCAATCAGTTTAAGACTGTATTCCAAACTTTACTGCCACACTCTAGTACAATATCACATCATCTGTATCGTGACCGTAGCATGTATCCCTTAAAAAGGGTGAGATAGAGGGATTCATAGAGCCAAAGTTCCATGTGGTCCCTAGGCACCTCAGTGCAGTGTCAGGGGTAGAGGTGTTTATGTGTTAAGAGAAAACAGCTGTATTTTAGTAATTTTAAATAAAGCATCAACGCAATCCTACCCCATGCTACATGCGCCATTTGTTGCCAAGTGTTCCGGAAATCTATAGAAATACCTGTATTTATCCACATAAGCACCCCGCTTTGAATAAACACCATCCTCGAATAAACTCTTCTAAACCCTCATTTGGAATAAATGGCTCCCTCGAATAAACTTCCTGGGTGTTTTTCTTTGAATACACGTCCCCCTAAATGACTAAAAAATCTAATGGAAGCATAATTATCAACACATTCTATTAATGTTCTACTCTAGACTAGGTTTCAGTCCCTAAACCTTGTCTTAATCAGTGAAAATGCTTAAAAATAAATCGATTTTGGCACCAATGGTGTTCCATATTACTTATATGCATGGTATTCCATAGTATAGTTTTTCTGGGTATTTTTTGCGTAAAAAATTTCTCGACATAAACTGACGCTGGTGGTGCTTTCCTAAAAATGTGCTAATACTACGAAAAATCAATAAATTAGAGACTTGTGGCAAGTCTAGTTCTACTCCAGTAGAATTTTATTTTTTTTAACCTGGTTTGGATCAATTAGACTGTATGATCAGGCAATAACACATTTTGACGGAAATTATGTGTTGTAGTCCCATATTTACAGTGAAATTAGGGTGCGTTATTTGAGTATATAACATATCCATTGTACACACACAAAAAAAACCTGCCTCCCTCAAATAAACGCCCAGCCTCAAAAACTCTTCTCAGCAATAAACACCTGGGGATATTTATTTGAAAATGGTCTTAACAAATACTTATTT
>NW_022747854.1:27862-31063 GCF_011630105.1 Anneissia japonica | reverse complement strand
TAATATTTGAAAATAATAAACACCTACGAGTTAAACACTAAGTGTTCAGTTTTAAACATTGCATCTGTTTAAATCTGATACATAGTGTTTATATTTTAAACACACCGTAACAATTGTAAACGCGTCAAGCGTCACAATTTTTTACAGTGTAAGACACGGCATCGTAATGTTCAAAAAACGATTATTAAGGAAGCTAGAAATGATTGCATTCCTTAGTTAAATGTGTAGGCCTATTTACACAAATTCTTCGTTTGTGATCGCAGATTATTGATAGCTTGTCAGTTGTCACTTACAACTTTTGAAGACTTGTCAAACCACTGAAGACACCCTTTTTCAGACTTGTTATTTTGTTAGCATGCAAATACCTTGAAAACGAAAAAGAACAGACAATATAATTAGTAAGCGAAAATAAACTATTTAGAACACGTTCCATAATGCAGCAGATACTAAACTCAGCCGAAGATCTGTGAATTACAAGACCGAATAAAACAAGTGTATCGAAAACGGTATTTGTTATTACTATTGAGAAACTTATATATCGTCATCATTATTTCTGTTGTTGATGGTAGTATTTATTAGTAGTAGGCCTATACCTTATTGTGATAACATTGTAGTAAGTGATAACGGTAGTACCAAATAAGTGTAAATATACAAAAAAAAAAGTATCAAGATCGTAGGTCCTTAACTCGTTACTTTCCAAGTCCCTATAAAAAAATTAATAAGTTAAAAACTATTAAAATAACAGTGTTAAACAGAAATCGTCATTGTTTTATACACAATCTGGGCATTGGTAATTGTTTGTAACCAATAATTAAACTAAAAGATAATCCTAATACGTATACATATGCTACACATTCATTTACTGATACAGGCCTGGACCTACACATTCATTTTAATCAATATTATTTTTATGTGAAATGAAATGTGAAATTATTTATTTGTAGAGCAATAGATTTTTGGTATGTAATCGATTGTCATGAAACCATTGATTTTCATACTCGGTAATTATTGCTCTTCATTAATCAAGATGTATAATCAATTTGCTGGTTTTGTAATCGATATTATGTGTGTGATCGATAACGTCATGTGGTGTATTGTCGATAATACATGAATTTAGAAAGTGGTTTGTCTTTAACTCGTTCAATCATGAATTAAATTAATTACAAACTATTTAAAAAAACAGTATTGAAAATAAACAGAAACCTCCGTTATTGTGTAAAAAAAACATAGGACCTCATATGGCCCCGTTATTCAACCTATGACCCTCGGGTCAACCCCGGCCCGCCAAAAAATTTGATCCAGCCCCGCTACATTGCTCAAAAATAAATTATTTCCTGATCGATTTTCAGTATTGTTACAAAAGAATACTAAAGAAGTTGAGACGACATTCACATGAGTAAAAATGCGTTACTTAATCTCATAATTTTAGGCATACAGGAAAACGTTAGAATTAATAGGAATAATGACCCCAGCCTTGAATAGGAATGTCACCTAGAGAGGGAGTTAACTATAGGCCTATCTAGTGGCGTTGTGTATTAATAATTGACTTGGGGAAAGGGCGAGTGTTGGGAAATAAATAATTATATTGAGAGACAAGCACGGGGTAGGCCTACATGAACCAATTGGGAAATTCTGGGCCTTGTTGGGAATAAGTCTACATACTTTTGGGAACACTCATGCTTTGAAAACGTACTATTTCAAAGTTTAAAAGGGCCATTTCCGGGCATCTGAAATGTTTATTTTAAAAACTTGCTTGGTGGGGCTGAGGTAGTGGTAATGGTTGTGGTAGAGTTGCCACTGCACGTCTCTCTCATTTTAAAAAAAGCAAAAGGCCTATCTCGGTTCATGTTAAAGTATCATCAATCTTAGGACAATCACTGGCAATAATAGGCATTTTATATAGACTTGAGGCCTAAAACGGAATGGATGGGCTGCCATTAAAAAAAAAATGTCGGCCCGCCACTGGTCAATAGATAAATAAGGGTAATAGATAATAGATAAATGAGTGTAATTTTAAGTATTGTTTGATATCTTGATCGTTAATTATTATTTATAGATACAGTAGTACACTATTGAGGGGACACCCCTATTGGGACCAAAACAAGTGTCCCAATAGGGGTGTCCCCTGCTTATGAAAAACGTGAAATAGGAGTTTTTGGCATGTTTTTACCGTATATAACGATGACATACAACTCTTCATAATTTTATTTTTATTGACATAATTAGTTACAGTAGAATTTATAACTAATTATCAATAATTTTCAAGGCAAATACAATTTAGTTATAATATGAAATCAGCAGAAATGTAATTAAAGCAACATAGGTTTCATATGTTCCCAATATTGTTTCATAATACAATGTTAATGAATGAATTAGAATCATATAAACGTGCATAAAAAAACGAAGAAAAGTAAATCTCAATGGTTAAGGGTCAAAATTGACAAGATTGGTTTATACGAAGTAACCGTTATGCAGTATGCCTTGCCGATATTCACTCTAAGTATTTAGGGAAAAAATTCTGATTGATGGCGCTGTCACACATTGACGATTTTGCCAGCGTATGCTAACGTATGAAAAAAATGGCGATGTAAGAAAAATTGGTAAGTTTAAGAGCACGCTGATGCACGCTGGTATACACAAAACAAAACATGCACAAAACTTTTCGACGTATGCCAGCTTGGCTCGTACATTCCGCATACGCGAGTTGTACGTAAGCTAAGCGATCGTTGACACAAACGTTGCCCCTCTCCCACTAGGGTTTTTTTTTCAGCATACGAGTTACAAGAGAATGCTGAGTTGCAAACTCGGCAAAAACTCGTAGGACGATTCGGAAAGGAATCTTACCTACTCGTAGCAGCTCTGAACTCGTGGCGCTAATTTTGAACATGTTCAAAATTATCGCCAAGAGTAGATAACTCGTAGTAAACTCGAAGAACTCGTAGGTAGCTCGTAGTGTACCGGTACCCGGGGTACTCCTACCTAGCTCGTACACTACTCTGGATACTCGTCGGCGGTTTTGTCATCTACGAGTTTGATGCGAGCACCCTAAAAAGAGTACGAGTAAGTACGAGCGCACCGAGTTGGCTCGTACCTAACTCGTATCTAATTCGGTACAAACTTGTTATGCTCGTAATAATCTCGTAGTTAACTCGGTGCTCTGCTCGGCATAATTCGTACATAACTCGTAACCAACTCCATAAA
>NW_022747854.1:24215-27734 GCF_011630105.1 Anneissia japonica | reverse complement strand
TGACGGTTTTACCGGGCTGACCAAGCCGTCGTACCGGGCTGGGTAATAAGGAAAAAAAAGAGGGGAGAGGGAGGGAAAGAGAAAGAAGAAAAAAAGAAAAGGGAAAAGGAAGGAGAAAGAAAGAAAGGAAGATATCATAATGACCAGACTCACAACACCCTGCAACCCTTCTCCACTTCAAAAAACTGTCATAACTCCTTTGATCTATGCCGCCCGATGGCTTAACCGCTGGGGGACAAGGGGCAAATATCTATCTTTGAAAAATCTTCCCCACCCCTTTATAAATGCCATTTTTATCCCCTGGAAGTGCCTTTCACATTTCGCGCATTTCTTGTTAGCATGGGTCAATTTCCTCTAAAATTTGCACATTTTAGGGAGTTTGGATCAATTCCAACGAAATTAGAATTAAAACCACCGGGGGACAAGGAAAAATATCCATCTTTGGAAAGTCTTTCCCCACCACTTGACAAATGCATCCTCTGAAAGTGCCTAAAATTCTTAAATTCTTTGCTCGCATTTCTTGTTAAGGTAGGCCAATTTCCTCTATAAACTGCACATTTTAGGGAGTTTTCATCAATTCCGACGAAATTAGAATTAAAAACACAAAAATATTTTTTTAGGCCTTTTTTAGGTTTATCCTTTTAAGTTATTTAAACACATAAGCCTAATAATAGTCCCAAACTCAAGAAAGACAAATTTAAGATAGATCGTTTTAACCAAAAAGAAGGGCCTCAATATGTATTGATTGGTGAAAGAATATGTTTGTAATAAATAAAACCATGATGAAAATGCTTATATTTAGTTTCAAACACACGTGTGTGGCCTACATTATAAATAAGATAAGCCCTATGTCGTATTGATTTTTATATGGGGAGTGAGGTGGGTATGTTAAATTACTAACCGGGAAAATAAATACCCAAGATCCTGTTACGCGCCTGGTGTTGGCGCCAATGTGTGCCCTTGTGCGGACAGGGGATGTGCCCCCCCCCCCCTCTGAATCTGGAATTCTTGTTTTTGCAAAATAAATTGATGCAATTTGCTATTATAGGCCTAATCAATAAATTCCTCATCAACTGATATAAACTTAAACATTCTTGGAATTGACATAACATACTGATGTTGTACACACCCTTGAGTGTGAAATGTGGCTCTCTTTGCAAGCACATCTAACATTTAAGGAAAGAAGAGCTTAGATTGGTACCAGATAAAATAATTTTGTTATCAACATTAATACATTATGCTAATTTTCATCTTTGTAAGCGTGTTATCTGTAGCTGCGTGTTTTCCGTGCAGCAAAATAATCTATTCGCACGCAACGCAAAACCGAAGGCAATGTAATTATTTGATGAGAGCAAATTTTTCTCGTGAGGTAGTTGAATACTGTAGATTATTTTTTCGGAATATAAAAATGCCAAATAAATAGAGAAGAAGAAAAATAAAAGAAAAGGAACTCAGAGAAGACGCAAAACGATGCAGGACGCATCGGAAAATTAATGATAACAATTTGATCTTTTAATAAAGAGCTATTTATTTTTTTATGTAAATATTAGGTAAGTTAAATTACCTTTAGTATTTAAAGCATAGTTTAAGTATTAGTTATTGAGAAAAATGATGAAGAAAAACTAAGTTAAAGAAATATATTAAAATATAAAATTGAAAGGAAAACAATGAAGAAAAACTAAGTTAAAGAAATATATTAAAATATAAAATTGAAAGGAAAACGTTAGAAAATAAACGCATACAAAATGTTACTTTAAGTAATTATATGTTCCCTATATCATTGTTTATTTTTCAATACAGTATATACATTTATAACTTTATTTTAAAAAAAAATTAAAAGTGGGACGATCCCACGAAAAAGAAAAAAAACCCATTTTTTTTAAATTATTAAATCTGAAATGCTCACAGGCCCGTATTCAGGAGTTCCGCAATCCAACAGGCTGGTGGTATGTTGAGTGGATATAGTCTGGTGTTGCCCAAAAACTACGTTTACAATTAGGCCTATTTTGTCATACTTGGTATTGAACTTAATGCACTAGAACGTAAAAATGTAAATTTTTCCCCTTTTGCGGCCCCCTAGCCCCAGCCTAGTTGCTCGCTTCACTCACAAATAACGCACCCCGCGAATTCTGAAAGCTTCGCTAAATTGCTCCGAGTTCAGCTTTTCCCCTGCGCTTTCGTTTCGACAACCCCACAGCCCTTAGATTTTTCACCGTACGCCCCTGTGGAGTGATGTCAATACGCGATGATATTGATACTGCGGTGTCTAGTGCGGTTATAATTTAAATCGATGAGCGGCAGCCTTTTTATAGGCTACGCCACGTGATGATCGGCGATGCTGCGGAGCGCTGTGCATAAAGGCCCTGTTACATAGTAGCGAATAGACCTAACGTATGCCGAGCGTTCTCATTTTTTCCCCTAAGCCCTGTCACATAGTAGCGAATAGACCTAACGTATGCCGAGCGTTCTCATTTTTTTCCCGATACGCTCAAATACGCTCAATTTTTTTGGCAAAAAAATAACATTTTTGCGTGAAAGACGAACGCCCAACGAATGAGAAACGTATGCTCATCGTACAACTAGCGTCCATTAAACGAAAAACAGCGCGTTCGCAGCGTTCGCCCAACGAATGTTCAGCGTACACAACGGATACCCAGCGAATGTCACACGTATGCCTAACGTATTGACGCCTTGTAAACGTTGATGTAGGTCGGTATACGCTGAGTGTTCGTTGGCCATTCGTTACTCATTAGTTAGACAAAAGCTATGAATACGTTATGTATTTGCTATGGCAACGTTTCAGACGGGATTGAACGTGTTTGGACGAACAACGGACGAACAGAAAACGTAAACCCAACGTGCGAAACGTTCAAACAACGAATGCTCACCGTATACATATCGTATGTAGCAGAACGTTGCCATACGTTCAAACTTTTGAACATGTCCACAAATTAAAATCGACCCCAGCGTACCTCAACGAACAGCTAACAAATACAACGTATGCCAAACGTATTACGAACGTGTCACGAACGATGTCAACTTACGCGAACGTAAACCAATATTTTGATAAACGTCGGCATACGTTGGTTCTATGCGCTACAGTGTGACAGGGGCTAAGGTAGACTATCGCTGGGCAACACGCTAAGCATTCGTTCGTGTAAGTAATAAAACTGTTCAACTTCTATTTAGTCAGAAAACCTCCGGAACAGAGAGGATAAAGCAGTAATCCTAAAATATCTTTAAAACGATAGAACAATTTCATTAAAAAGGATAAGTTATTCGTACATATACCAGAATAATTAAAATAAAAACCAAGAAAAAATTGAACAAATTCTTAAAATACAAAATTCAATGAAATCAATAAAAGAAGAGAACAGAATACCACTTAAATAGGAAGCAAAATAACAAACCGTGAAAATACTTAAACACACCAAAATACTACCAAACAAAGACGTATTATTTTATACTCGGTTCAAAATTCTTTTTGCAATTTCAGATAAAATATTATTATTATTATTA
>NW_022747854.1:0-23566 GCF_011630105.1 Anneissia japonica | reverse complement strand
AATAACTATATATTTATATATAGATGATCATATGTATATTTTCCTTACCACAAAAACATAGTGTTAAATATCAGAATTCTAATTTGAAGTGATTTTAAAAGCTAAGATATTAATAAATATAGTTTTTGCACGGCAGCCATTTTGAAATTAAAGATGGCTGCCAAAATTACCCTGAATTAAGTACTGTAGTTTCTAGTAAAAATGGATTTGAAGAGCTTCAGTATGATTCAGATGTAAAACATGGCAGTTAGGTAATTATTAAGATGCCATACAATATTTGACCTGCAATGACCTGGAATGTCCTTAAATTAATGACCTTAAATGAAGAATCTGGTCAGATTATTTAGTTAATGGCCTTAAGTTTTACCTTAAATGAAGAATCTTAACAGATCAAAAATGGCATGCTAGTATTCCTTGGCCATTTAGACACTATAATTATAATTCCAAGTTAGAAGAGGAAATAATACCGTGGATAATAAGGTTTTATAAGGTGGCCATTTTGAAATCTAAGATGGCTGCCATAATGACCTCCGATAAAATGGTTTCTGTGAAAAATTGAATTCTATGACCATAGGAACATGTAAAAAGTTATATAGCACCATAGCTGCTTGGCGTATTATGCATACACCACTATATACTAAATACTAAATATGTCGTCGTATTTGTGGCAGCCATCTTGAAATTAATGATACCCAAATCAAATAAATGTATCTCTATGCATCAGAAAAACGTTAGGATTTGTAAATATATTTTAGACAAAAAAATATGTTGAAATATGTTAAAAATATCAAGTTTTTTTCCCCAATTTTTGGTTAAAATTAGCCATTTGGCGGCCATTTTGAAAAAAAAAACCCACTTCCCCTATTTAGATTTTTCTAGATTTTTAATGTTCATACAGGGACCTTAAGAAAATGCACTGTGCAAACAAAAATTCTGTTTTTCAACCCTAAGATGTATTTTTCTTGTACTAATTGCAATGTGATTAGCAATACATGAAGAATATTGCTCAACATAGGGTTACACAGTAAAGGATAATTATGTAATAAATGAATTAATGCCTTTATACATGAAAATTATGGTAGCTATTTGTGTGGTCCTCTGGAATACCTTGTGTAGTACACAAAAATAATGAAAAACAACCCGATATTGTAAGGAAGCTGGATTTTTATAGGATTCTGGTGATAGTTTTTCCATTCTTCAAAACAGAATAGGATTAAAATAAGGGAGCATTTTTACTTACATTTCCAAAAGTGAGTCAGCGCACCACCCTAAAATATGTTATTTTGGATATAAAAAGTCAACAGCAGTTATTACATTCATGTTTTGTAAATTAACCAAATTTATTTAGGGTACCGAAGCTGCTGTTAAGCTGTTCTTTAATTTTGGCCGCCATTTTAAAAAGCGCCCTCAATTGCCTCTCGAAATCTTCACATTAATAACTTTAGCTAATTATACTTTACTCCTATCATTACATATTCAAAAGTTGGTCAAACAAAGTTGGTCAAACCTACCTCTTCTGTGCTTATTTTACCCATATATATGTAGTTTATTGGATTTTGGCAGCCATTTTGAAAAAAGCGCCCTCACGCGAAAGTTCTCAGGTTACGCCCTTTTTACCTCGCATATTCTGATTCCCCATAAAAAACTGGTCTAGAAAAACCATATGAGAATTTCTACCTCTCCAAGTGGCACCTATCTCAATTATAGCCTGGTCTAACTGTAGTAGCCTATTTATTAGGATTAAATCCATGTTATTGAAAATGTAGGCCTCTGTAGTTATTAGGATTATGTGATAGGATGATTGTGTTTTTTTTAATCGTCAATGTTCTGTTTAGTCTCAAGTCCAAATAGAGGGCGCTTCACGTAATATGATCAGACGCGATAACATGCCGAGTTCTGAAACCAGTCTCTGTTTTTTATATTGTTGATTGATGTTTTAAATGCTGTTTTTCTGTAGAGTTGTCCATGACAACTAATGTAAAAGGTAAATTGACTTTTTCTGATCAATAATTTGTAATGCTGAATTTGCATACGCTTTGAATTATATAGTTTAGCTAATTTTCTTTTGTTAGGCCTAGCTAGCCAGACCAAATATGAAAACTATCGTACGGTGCCCTTGAATAAGCACTGTAATAAGAAATGTCTCTGTAATCGCTGTTAATTTTCTAATTATTTACTGTATGAAGCATTATGCGACTATTGTTGTAATTGAGTTACAGTATATCATTATGTTTACCATCGTTGCTTAATGTAGTCTGTTCGATTACACATGATTTTAGTAAGGGTAATGTTATTACGAATGCTTGTCGCACATGGTAAGCGATTATGTACGTCGCCATTTTTCACTGTCGTAACGCTTTACTGTAGGTGGCGCTATATAATTTTTAGAAGTTGCCAGGAAATTAATATTTTTATCCCAATTGTTGTAATTCATGGAAATATTTAGATTTGGTTGTTTTTCAAGTAATTACCATCAATATTATGTTATTTTCTATAGCATCAATACTGTTTAATGCGCACTTGACGAAAGGAAACACCCTGTCTCTTATACACATCTAGATGTGTATAAGAGAGCAATTTCGTCCTCTGGCCGCTACCGGCACAGTCAAGATTGCAATTCGGTTACACTTGTTTTTATGTCGTCTACAGTGTATGCCAGAAAGGCACAGTACTTTATCATCTACAAGTTATATATAGCTAGCACTAATCTAAAATTAAATAATTCGTAATTGTTTTGGTAAAATGAATGAGCACGCCCAGTAACTGCACAGGAATTCTGCACCATCACAAGTAGCCTACTATAGGATTAGTAAAAATACATCATAAATTAACAGTTATGTTCAAATTTAACTTTTATTCAACATTTCGTATTATATATTTTCATCAACATTCATCACATTTTTATCTTTTCAATGTTAATTACGTAAGGCTAAATAAAAAAAAAAATGTGTTGGCCACGCCAGACCGGCCTAAAATATACGAACTTGTTGGTCGGTATTATATATATATATTTTTTACTGCGATGAACAATATTATTTTAATGAGTTAAACAGGCTGGAATAGGCCTAGGACCCCTAATCTAGGCCTAGCCCTTTTTGCTTGACAGTAAGCGTTGCGACAATGTTATGCGATTCGTTTTGCTTTCAATATAGGCCTATTTTATAAACGAATGTAATTATTTGTAGTTGTAGTAGTAGGCCTTTATTTTTATTTAGAAACAATTTTACGAGGTCGAGAACATGGTCAACACAAGAATTTTTGTTTCGGCCCAATGGCATTAACCACCTTCAATAGAAGTTTTTTTTTAAATTCATTTTGTGTTTTTAAATTGATTTAAATTTTAATATTAATTTTAACACAGTGGTTTCATCTACTCCGATGTTACGTCAACTTGTCAATGAGCACGTTGGTTCCATCACTTCGGAGTAGACATAACCACGGTCGAATTTTGTTAAATTCATCGAAATTCAAACGTTTTTAATTATTATTATACATAAATGCATGATAAATTATCGTACAGTTTTAACAATTAATTGTCATAAGTACATTGTAGTTTAATTAGTTTAATTGAATTTTATACTTAAACATACCTGTACAACAGTGTGAAATGAAATGAAACAATAATATTACCGACATGATGATATGAACAATCTAGTAACATAAAGAAGAATCAATGTTTCTGGGAGTATAAAAAAAATAATGAGTTCATATTTATTTCACTTATAAACATAGTTATAAACATAATTTATGATAAGAAACCAAGGAGGCAGAGCCTGTGTTTGTGGTCCCGGATAAAACTTAAATAAATAATATCTTAGCTACTTAACCAACAAATTATCCAATTAACCAACTATCCAATCAATCTATTAATCACTCGATCAATCATTCATTTAATCAATTAATATTAATTTGAGCAAAAGCTATATTTTGAGAGAAAAATATAAGCACTTAATGCTACTGTAATTGATATTTGGTGATATTTTGTTCTTTTAAGCTGGTTTTGAATACCTGAGATTTGACGAGTGTTAAATTGATTTTGTAAGTGAAAGCAAATATGTTGGTGAATTTGTAATTTAATGTGGGAGTTGTCTATAAAATGATTGGTATTCTGGAATGGAAATTACTGGAGCAGGTCCAGAGCATAAGCTTATGAGGTCTTGATATTTCGCGTCCGAGAGTTTTGGGGCACCGGACTTATATAATTCTTCTGGATCAGGAATTATATCTGGTGTATCTGCATGCTGACGGGTGCTGCTAATTTGTATTGTGTCAAACCTCGGATCTAAGTGTGAGTACATAAAATTGATCTCATCAGGCTTACGCTTGTTGATATGGATCTGCATAAAGCTGGTCCAGTTAATTTTCTGGCCATTCAAGGACCTTCTCACCCTGAAAATCCCCCTTTTCTGACTGTAAAGCTTCCAGTCTTATGTCGGAAGACTGTACATTAATTATGCTGTACGGATCAGGGGCAATTTCTGATATACGCTCCATGGCCCTCTCTATCGTACTGTGCACAGGATCACCTTCGGATTGGCCGTGGTTTGTCTCAAAAAAGTACAACTTGATGTCTTCTACAGATTTCGAATTTTCCAAGAAGTTCATCATCATGGCAGGGAGGATAACATTTTTATTCTGTCCCACACATTCATCTGAGAAGAAATCAACTTTCTCAACACCTTCCGTGTCCACTTTCTGCAGATAATGATGGAGATATGACGCAGTCTCACAGCATCCACGGCGTGTTATGACCTCATGTGAGAGAAAGCAAAATCTGTCTTTGCTCCCCAACTCATAAACTGTGAAATTATAACACGCTAAACGTCGTTTATAAAAAAAAAAAAAAAATCAGATCTGGGTGATTTGGGCAGGTATATAACTTGCTGGAAATCGAAGACAGTTGCTCGATGCTTCTTTTATGTGTTTTCCTTAGCAGCTTTCTTTAGCTCACGAACGTTATCTTTCTCTTGGATGTGGCTAGTATACCGCTCTTGCAGCAATGCCTTCTGTTCTTTACCTGAGCGCTTGTAGTTATCGCACAGGCTACACATGTCTTTTTTAGGGTGGTGAAATTTTAGATTTAACGACTTAAACACTTTCTTGCAAAATGAGATAGATGCGACATGTTCATTGTCTTGCCTGTACATCCTGTGCATGATACTGAAATTTAAATCAGAAGACAGATATTGGCACTTACAGTTTGCTCGACAGTAGTGCGATTCCATTTTGTGGGAATTTCGAGATGCGGCTTATGACTTGTCTCAGCTGGTAATCTCGGTCAAATTGTTGCCGGCCACCCCTTTTATCTCCCTCAAGAATACCGCAACAACACAATTTACTAATGACAGTGCGCACTTGACGAAAGGAAACACCAATAGTACCCACAAACATGTCACGCCATACATGCCATTTAATATTATCGGCATTTACTTTTGGGAAAAAAAGGAGTAGTGGTTAATCCCTTTTGAATTCGGCTCTGCTGATACATGCCTACTGATCCATTCTCTTTGCTTTTGCAAATCGCCCATGCCGAACAATGCTTTATTTATTGTAAGGTGGTCTGCATTTGTAATCTTACTGCAATCGAATCCTCTCTTCACACAGTGTGTGCACATAGAAATTTGTAGGTAACCTCTTCGTGCTGGCATTAGTCGGTTTGTTTTTTCTGTTTCGTAGGCCTCACCTCTATCTCTTTTTTTCTTAAAAGAAAAATTTCTGCTTTTACTTGTTTTGGAATTTTTAGGAGAGTGTGGTCATGATTCCCCATCAACAGCAAAATCTGAAACCGACGATCTTTCATCTTCTGCTGAGTCCTCATTATCCAGCTGTTCTGCTTCAGAACTTAAAACTGTAGGAACATCCATATCTAACTCACGAATAATTGAAGGGATGCTTTCTTTTACATGAATTGGAGAGGGGATGGGAACATCTACTCTGAATGGCTCAGATATTTTGGGAGAGAATGGTCTTGATTCCTTATCGGCAGCAAAATTTGAAACAGACAATTTTTCTGTTTTAGCAGAGTCATCCGTACCCAGTAGTTCTGTTTGAGAACTTGAAACCATAGAAAAAAAAATCATATCTAACTCACCAATTGTAAAGAGGCTTTCTGCTACAGGAATTTGAGAGAGAATGGGAAAATCGAATTCGAATACCTCAGTTATGTTTGATGTTTCAACAGGACACAGAAGGCCATCCAGACCAAGCAATACATTTGGTGTTTCTGCATATAAGGAAGACATCTGTAGTTGATGCTAGTGTAGTAGCTTTTGATGTTGGTCCAGTCATATCATCACTATCACAGGTATTTTCTATTACTGCAACTTCAGGATACATTGGCTTATCTACCTTCTCGGTACCTTTTTCGTTGTCCCTTCTGGTCCTCATTTAGGCTGGCAAATATTAAAATAGTTATTGTGTGACTTACACTCATCATTTAACATAAAGCGGTCATAACACAGTAAACATAAACACTTAGTACATGCTGACAACACCTCTGCATTACAACTAAAATTCTTGCATGTTTCATGCTGGGAGTCTGGAAACTTCATCACATTTGGACAGCCGCTGGTTTCTGTAAAAGATTAAAGAAACTATGATTACTCTACAATGCAACTATGTGTGTAAGTGTAATAGGTAGTAATGGGTGTAAAAAGGACATATGATTACAGATAGTAAATATAAATTGTAAAATAAAACTACTAAAAACAAAATTGCAAGTTATATATTGAGATGAATCATATGGAAAACATAACTTCTACTCAATATCCTGGTGCAAAACGAGAAAGACCCATCATCTTCACTATATTAAATACCATACAAATATGATTAATTTATAGTTGATTGTCAAAGGTTAAGTTTTAACTGATCTAGTTGTCCTACATAGTATTTTGAGTGTTATTGAGCTTTTTAAAATTATTAATCTGTACTGCATCTCTAAAATGAAAAGGGTTTTTTTTTTTTTTGCTCTTTTGTAATACTCCATAATAATTTGAATTTTAATGTAGCAAAAAATATCTTCTTATTTTCTTGAACCTATGCTGTCAGCTCTAATAATTCTTGGCACTATACTGACTACTCTATATGAAGGACCATACTTACTATGGGCTTTTATAACAGTTTTTAAAAACTTACAGTCACATCCTGCTCTTCAAAGGAGACAGTATAAAGTAACCAAGTACAATTTTTGAAAATGTGATGTGTCACAACCTTATTGTAATAGCAATGACCTTCAATATTACAGCCATGCACAAAACAGTAGGGTAGTTACACTCACTGAAACGCAAACAATCATTCATTGACATCGGCAGGACACAATTTCAGCTTGTTGCAGCCAGCGTAGGATACTTAAGCATGTTGCAAGATGTTGTAAGCCAGTCTCACGCCTTCTGCCACAGTATTATAATTAGATTTAAGTAACAAAATTGTTAGTAATTTATAAACAAAAAATCATTTGTAGAAATTACTAGAAAGTTTGTTTACAATAAGATATTATACCCACTATGTCTAATAAAAAAATATTCTAGTCCGACAACAAAATTCAATTTTGTTTCCATCTCTATAAGCGATACTCCTTCTTCCTTTAGTAACAGTATAGTTAGCATTTTAGTCAAGTTACTTACCTTTTCTGAGAGCGCCTTTTCTTCATTGTCTTTCTCTTTAGTATCCCTGTTTATTTACTGGAACTTGGCTTGGAACGTGGTCTTCTTATGCCCTCGTAGATAAGGCTAGCAGTTGTGCCTATGCCTATACACATAAACAAAATAACCATATTGACAGTATTAGGTTAATTAAAAATATATAAGAATCTAGTCTAGGCTTACTACAAGCTTAGCTAGGCCTAGGCAACATTTTTATCAGATAGGGCCTAGACTTAGATGGGCTAGTTCGACCTTGCCGGCTGTTCCTCGGCCCTTATCTTAGATTTGCCTAGTTGATAGATCTAGAGAAGGACCTATAGGCCTACCCGGGTCTGTCTAGGCTAGGCCCCTAGCTAGGCTAGATAATAATATTTAAACCCTCGACCATGACTGGCATGCTAGCCAATGGTATTTAATTACAGTATATAAACCTAGGCCTTGCCTAAAACATACTGATAAGACAGAAATAATCAAATTTTCACAAGGAAAACACAATCTTTTCCTCTTGACTTCAATTTGTCGTCACTACTACACATACGACGGCTGACACTGTGGCAAATATTATGATTATTCGCGCGAAATCCACCGCGTACAAAACGCTCGAAACCTATACAGGACTCCCCCTAATACCAATATGTAGGAATATATTTTGCTCGTCGATAGTGCCATTCGTGAAAACGTTAAACCCCAGATATCGCTGAAAAATGATTTCACGAACAGACACACAATTTTGTGTCACTTCGTGAAAACGAAAATTCCATTTTTGCTGTTTTGTGACATTGGGCAATTATTAGTGTAATTAGCTAAATTAGGCATTTTTACACTTGGAGATTTTCTGAAAAGATAGAGTTTGATGCATACTGAGACAACTATACACGGAGATTGGAAACGAGATTTGAGATTTGCTTTTTTCTTCCATGCCGGTGATTCGTTGAGTGTTGCCTGCTTTTGTTATACAATACAGTCAACGAACGCTGTTGCAGCCAAGCGAATGCTTACTGCACATGCTCAGTTCATAATCAGTGTGATGAATATAGATTCATATAGGAGGCCCTCTGTTGGTTCATACATATATAACATACCTTGTAGTATAATGGTAGAGTCCCGAAAGTTTAGTGCGGTAAAGAACGAGTGTTGCGCGTTGAAAACTAGGGACGCCATACTGTAGGAGTACATGTTGTTCATGGAGAGCGTCCATTTGAAGTCGAATACACCGTTTTACTATGCCTTAATTTAGCTGTTGTGGGACTGTAATGTTATGTCTTGATGATCTTGATAACAGATAATAAATATATACCAAAAGGCAAAAGGTTTTGTTGTCGAATATCATCGAGTCAGTAAAATACGCCCGAAGTAACAATCAGTGAACCATGTATATGAAAATAACTACCAAATAGGCTTGCCCTGAAATCAGCAGTGGTTCCAGAAGCAGTGCCGACATAATGTCGGACGTGGGGGGGGGGGCGTATGTGTAGTCCTATGTTGTAGGCCTACTCAGTATCTTCATTGAAATGATACAAAAAAAAACACAAGAGAAAAATATCCGCCTGTCGTCTACAGCAGACTTAAGCAGCCAAGTGTGAGGTGGGGGGGGGAGGGGCTAGCCTGCCTGATTCTATTGTGTATGCCCTACACAAATTCGTTTCGGAACTTTTGTACTTTAAGAGAAAATAGAAATGTGCATGTTTCGAACAATTTGGTCCTAAAAGTAACTCTCTACCACCAGTGGTTGCGGAGATAATAATGACTATCATATATAAATTATGTTAAAGGTCAGAAATGGCATTTCCGGTCATTTTTTAGCCAACTCTTTTATTCGACCAAACACAAACATGAATATGTATTACATATAGATAAAACATTTAAATTTTATTTAGAAAACTAGAAAAATAATAAAATAATGTTTCATTCAATAGAATTGTATTTAAAAATACACATCAAATAAAATTATTTACAATTAAATTTAATGGAGAATAACTCTTGAATCTCATTGAATATTGATTATATTATATTTAATTACATTATTGATGAGTTTGGGCTCAGGGACAATGTTCATTTGTCTTGTGAAAGAATGCAGTAATTGATGTGTGACAACATCTAACTTTAACTCTACAGAAAACAGTGTGTGCAAGCAGTAAAATTGGTAGCAAATCGGGGTTTATACGGCTAACAGAACATGTTTAAGGTAGGTTCACATTGCAAAAATTGTTGAATTTCAGACTAATACTAGTACTCTATCTCGATCAATACTGACAATCCTACATATGCATGTAATCTTAAATGAGAGTAAAAAATCCCCCAGAAATAATTCTTTATATCTCAGCACTTGTAATGCTCAAACCTACAGTACTGTATTACAAAATAGAGAATATTATTTTTCCCTTGTCATACAATTCACAGAATACCTCCACTTCCTAGAAGTATAGTGCAGCTCATTACTACAGTAAATAGAGCCATATAATGTAATGGTTCTAGAACAATAAAATAAAATAATTATTTTTCATTACCTATTCTCATTCAACTGTCAATGACTTACAAATATGAAATGGACCTACTGTAAGTTTGCCTATCATTTATATGAGATTTCTTTTTAAATTTAAACCGTTAAAATATATTTTTAAAATAAATATTATGATCAATTTTCCCATAGACAGCGGGCTTTTTTATACATTAAATCGGTCGCCATTCTGTGTTAAAACCAATACAATTTGCATTTTTTTTTTACATTTTCCGATTCTAGATATTATACTCTTTGTTTTATATTAACGTTTGTAATGATCAAATCATCCGTTGTATCAGTAGGTGTTTTGACAATTATAAAAACGCAAGTGTGGGTTGAAATCTGTAGGCCTTTCAAACGTCTTGCCCTTCAAAATTGACCAACGATACCTCGATCATTACGAAAATTTTGTAGAAAATATAATATCTATAATAATATAATTTAAAAAAAATGCAAATCTCACGAACAACAACAAAATGGCAGCCAGTTAAAACGTATGAAAAGGCCGCCCTCTATTACCGAATTTGGTCAAAATATTGATAAAATAATTAAATTGTAACGGATTTAGACAATGTCGAAAGAGGGAATTTCGATTAATATTTTTGATTGTTTGATATAAAGATGTGTATAAGAGACAGGGCTGAGTGGCCCCTGTCTCTTATACACATCTAGATGTGTATAAGAGACAGATATGTGGTTGGCTTAAACCAGATCATGTAGACAAGATATATATTGACTTATGAGATGACTTAGAAGAATAAGTTTTTTCAAGGTTTTGGTTTTATTGTATACACTAGGTTATGGGAGACTTTCTCTCTTTTTGCTTTCAAGAAGTACTCAGTTTACAGTAAAATGTTCTCTTCGCACAACCTTCCATTATCCAACTGTTTCTTTCCTAAATTTTCTAAAGTTATTTTGACATTACAGACAACATCTGGCTTTTACATTGTACATTTGCTCATGTATTTTGGTTAGGCATTCATCTGGAATTGGCTGTGTTGAAGTAGTGATGAGATGATTCTATGCATTCTGCTATTAGCAATGTCTATCAGTCAGCGTTCCATCCAGAAGCATCCCAAAAGGCCATATTCCCACTCTTTGGTATCATGGACCTAAAAAAACCCACCAGATTCAAGTATTTAATTGTGCTGTACTTTGCATCCATTTATTATGTCATGACATAACAACATCAGCAGTTTGAGGAAATTTTTTATAAAAAAAAACCTATGTTGCTACTTATTTGTAGGCTGGTTAAAAATATTACTTTATTTATTCAAACATCACATCTCAAACAATAATATAAGTGACCAAAGACCAAATTGCATGTTACATGTGTTACATAATATTCATTAAAAAAGGATATATAGGGGCCTATAATAAAAGACTATACAATTAAAATGTTGTAACATCAGAAAAAAGTACAAAATGGAAAAATCAAAGTGATAAAAAAAAATTACAACAAATAATTTGAGCAACTAAATAATAAAGTAAGGGGGCATCTCATATTGCCAAGTTTGCTGTTAGTCAAGAATAACATTATAATTTAAAAATTATAATTATAATAAAAATTATTGGAGAGCTGTGGACAATAGGCCAGGGTCTAAGCCTTAGTAGTAGTATAGTTGTATGGTAGTAGGGTAAATATTTATTAATAATTATTATATTACAGTATTGAGGTGTAGAAATAAAGGGGAAAATAAACTATTTGGGCCTTAAACAGGTTGCTCTGCTAGGTACTTCTTCAGAGAAAGAAGGCGAACTTGTCATGCAAACTAGGCCTAGTGTTGCATTGATCTTTCTTGCATCATGATTGATGATATGGGATAGGGATGGTAGGTCCATCTTCCATCTACGCCAAGGGTAGGCCTTGCCTAGACTGGGCCTAGATAGGGTCATGAGATGCATCCCTCCTTACAATTTTACCTAGATCGTTGTGGGTTACGTATACAGTAAAAATAGTGAAAACTTATTCTGAGAAAAACCATAGTCTGCAATTGGTGAATCAAACCTATACTTTCTTGGGATCACTCTCACTCGCACCGTATCCGTATTCGAGTGCGAGTTGGTTGACTCTTGTGCCAACTTGTGCGATGATTTTATCTTATCATTAGCCAATCAGAGCGCTTTATATGTTTCCCTATGCTTGGCTCTTCACGAAAAAAAAAAAAAAAAAAATCGCGGCCCGCTGGATCTCAATAGAGATTCTTTAATAATATATAAATTTTAAAAGGCAAATGGGAAAAACCCGTAAAACAGCAAACGGCCACATTAAACTATTTAACATTAAAACGGAACAGTAGAGAAAATCCGATCAGAATGACAAAATAAACTAAGCATCCACTGGAATCCCAATATCTGCAGACGGATCCGTTTCGGCCTTCCAGGCCTCATCAGTGCAGCTAGGGAATAGACCCAAACGAAACGTTCGACCAGCTTAGGTAGGGCCCAAACTAGTCCCACGACCACTAATGATTACAGAGCCAAACCAAGGCAATATATTGTGACGTTTCTCGGCCTCGATCAAGTGTGTGATTCGGCGACAGTGATATTCCGTCGACTTACGATAACTAATAAAGATTAATGACACAGTTTAACTTGTGTGATGAGCCTTGTGACTCTTTTATTTCAATAAGTAATAAACTTACCAAAGCAACGTACAAATTATTACAGGTACAGTAATGTAGATACTAGATATGAAACAGGACAATATTGAGTTCACGTCCGATCAAAGTGGAGTCGCCAATCGATCTCCCCTAATTTTTCTTTACCCAAATACTTTAAAACTTTTCTAATTTACATATAAGGTGAGAGCCAATCAGCATTTAGTATAACTTTGGGAAGAAATCTGATTAACTTATCAGGCAAGAGCCAATCAGCATTAAGAATGATAACTTTAGGAAGAAATTTAAATTAACTTATCAGGCAAGAGCCAATCAGCATTAGTTGAGTTAATCCATTTTATACAAGGGTATAATTAAGCAATAGACTGTACCAATTTTGTTACATTACCCCCCTCTTGGACCGATTCGTCTATTGAATCGTAATACGAGAAATTGCGGTATAATAATGATCTATGCAAAGGGTCTACTATGCCTCTGCAAATGTTATTAACATTAAACTTAAACTATAACACTATTATAATTCAATTCAAAATCACATATATTTAAAAGAATGAGAGCTGAGTTTAAACAGAAAACAATCAAGTCAATTGAAACAATGGAAAGAAATTTAAGAGACTACATAGAAACTTCTTAACTGCTTTTCTCTGTAGTACTTCTTTACAAAAAGCAGCAAAACAAAAACATTAAATGGGCCCGGGCCGGCTGCCCCCACCCTTGAATCCGCCACTGGATATTTTAGTTGAAATCAATTAGTCAAATCACGATGCATAAACTTAAAATTTGAATGTGTAAAAAAAAATATATCAAAATACGTCATGAAAGCTAACAGCGCCGCCCAACCGGGGGCCCTACGCGGCCCCGCCCTAAAGGGTGTACCAGATAGAGTCAGCAGCCATTTTTTCTCCTTTTGGGATGGGTGCCATTTAGAAGAATTTTAGGCTAATATTATTATTGGCTTTTAAGTATCTCAAAAGATTGGAGGGTGACAGGACAGAAGATAGTTCCCAAAGTCATTTCAATTTATGTCATTTATACAGGATTTGAGTTCCCTTTTTTCTACCGACATCTGGACCCGACCCAGTCTTGCGAAATGCCGACGAAGGTGGTCTTTTCGCGATAATAATAATAATAATAATAATAATAATAATAATAACAATAATAATAACAGTAAAAATAATATAGTAATAATAAGTTTATCTTCATGTTGATAGCAATAGCGTTCCATACAATATTGTCAAAAGATAAGTGGCACAGTGCAAAAGTCAAGTGGCGCAGTGCAGAACTAAAGTAGCACAGTGCAAAAGTCAAGTGGCGGCACACGCATTTGAGTTTGTACTGCGCCACTTTAGTTTTGCTCTGTGATTGTTGTTTGTCCTTTTGGCGTGATATCGCCAAAAGGACAACCACAAGTGGCGCAGTGCAAAAGTCATGTGGCGCAGTGCGAAAGTCAAGTGGCGGCTCACGCATTTGGGTTTGCACTGCGTCACTTTAGTTTTGCACTGCGCCACTTTAGTTTTGCACTGCGCCACTCGACTTTTCAACTGTGCCACTTTAGTTTTGGACTGTGCCACTTGTGGTTTGTCCTTTTGGCGTTCCATAGAGATCGCTGCAGTTTTATTTGAAAGAGCGCTCTGTAGTTCGATCAGTTAAATAATAAATCAAAACTAAAGCTCATGATTTGTTGTTAATATGACAAGTTATTGTCTTTATCTAAATTTACTAGTCAACCAAATATACATCTCTCGATTCGGATGACCTACAGTAGAACTTATACTAAAGAAAATGAACTGCTGCATAGTATACACAGTAGAGTAGCCTAAGAAAATTGTGAGTAACCAGCCGTGCGCGAGGATAAAAAAAGATAGGCAGACCAGGGAGATGTAAAAAATTAATAATATATAATAATTTTTTACATCTCCCTAGGCAGACTACCTACCTAGGTCTAGATTTTATTTTATATTTAGGCCAGAATGTAACGCCGACTTACCATGGCACTTAAAGTATAGGCCCTATTTGAAGTATGTTTGTGATTTGTAATGCCAATGTACCCTCCTTCACTTTTGCAAAGAAAACTTCAGCGCTATTTTTAGAGTCGCCACGTAGTTCTATTATCTACAAAGCGGCGTACAAAGCGAATTCCAGTGGAACTCGCTTAGCGCATACTGCGCCATGGACCTCCAGGCACGTTGTCATCATATAATTTACAAATCTTCATATAAGCATAGAGAAAGTATAGCCATATTTATGTATAAGAAAACAATAAAAAATCGTTCAAATGATCACAAGCGTCCAAACGAGTCACCGTCGTCCAGACGCGAGCCGTAATTCAAGGTGTAGCAAATGAATATTCATATAGCGTGGTGATTAGAACGGTTGATTTCTCAGATACGTTCGTGATAGGGTGTTGACCTAGACGCGTTTTTTCCGTCTGGGATAATTTGGAGATCGCGCCCAAATCGTGTCATTTATTCAATAGTAATACGGGTTAGACAAATTGATACAGGATCTGTTTGGACTTGGTGCTTTCACCTCTTTATTCTATCGGTAAAACCTGCAACACATCAAAATACTGTGTAACAATAACAAACTATGCAGTACTAGATTCAACTCACCTCATACTGATTTAAACTATTTTATATATTATTACAGTATTAACAACTTTATAATGCATTCTGCAGCCATAGGCTTAGGCTACGACTAACTACTCATCAGGAGACACTCCTGAATGCTAATGTTGCCATTGGCAACGATCATCTACTGTGTAAGATGAGGCGATTCATCACTGACTGTTAGGTCTACCCATACATAAAAATTCTATAGAACTTTATAGACCTTCTATAGAGACAAATCAATTTCTACAGAAATTAGTATTTTCTATAAAATTGTTTTATAGAAGAACTAGTTTCTATAGAATTCTATAACATACTATATAAACATTTTTAATGTAATTTCTATGTTTTTTTTTTTGTTTCATTCAATATTGTATTGACACATTCGTGTCTGTCCAGTATATCCTACCAACATGTTTTACATCTTGCATATTCTATAGAAAGCCTATAGAATATTCTATACAAATGATTTGATAAGTTCTCTATAATAAAACTAAAAAATTTCTATATTTATTCTATAAAAAATTATAGTCCTTACCTGTATTTTTTTAGAAAATATATATAAAATATATATAAAAACTCTATGGAAACATTTATAATCTGTAAAATTGTTTCTCTATAGAAAGTATATATAAAATGAATACGAACGCTATGGAAGTGTTTATCTGTAAATGAAATATTAAAAATTATTTTAAATATTATAAACTATAATTATTATATTATAAATTAAATATCTATAAACAAAATTATGGATTAATGTATATATAAAATCTGTTCAAACTCTATGAAAAATTTCTGGAACCGCTAATACATAGCCTTATGGGAATTTTATGGGGGGGGGGGAGAGAGGGAGCGGGTCTGCCCCTAAACTTATCCCTCACATATTCACCTAACAACAATGCTTTATAGGTTGCAGCAAAATGTTATCAACAGCCTAACCTCTTTACTGTGATAGCCCACCAAACAACCAATTAATGTTAGTGTCGAATTGCACAAATCTGATTGGTCACTTCACCAATCAGCTGATTTGAATTGTCACTTCATGTAGAGCCAACGGAATTAGCGGTAGTATTTTGAATTTTTTTCTCTGGACTTGTCATGATGTTAGGCAGTTATAAACATACTCCTTGGAAGTATTTTAGCAGTACTGTATTCACTATCAAGTGAGAGTTGGTTTTGTTTTATTATTTAGTTAGTTTACCACTCTAGCAGACACGCTAGCCTGCTCCTAGGCCTAGTAGTAGTAGTGGTAGATGAAGAGGCCTGGCCTAGCGTAAGGCCTAGACCTAGCTGTAACGTTATGTAGTGACGGCCGCCGTCTGTTCGAGAGACCGATCAACGGTAACGACCTCTAACCCCGGCATCTGTGTATTTGCATATCCTGCCTTCAGGTGTGCAGAGGAGGGATCGCCGAGATCTTGGGGGAATTGTCGTCACTCGTACACTGGACTTCATGCAAGACGCATCATCATACCTAGCTAACGCTACAGGATTTGTTTATGTGTATCTGGTGTCCGAGTCTACACAGGAGTATACTTGCCTGCGCTGTGGATACTGCTGTGTTCGTATATTTCTGGAGTATTATCACAGTATATAGGCGATAATTACTACAGGTAATACTAGCCTAGCGGCTGTACAGAGACAGACAGAACTGAGGTTCTCTCTAGGCCATTGAGGATATAGGGCTAGGTCTAGAACCTGGGCCTTTTTGCTGGCCTAGCCAAGCTGTAAGTTAATTGCCCTATAGTCTAGCATGCCATAAGAAGAGTGGTAAATTGCATTTGGGCCCTGTCCTGACTAATGTCCATGATGCTTTAATAAAATAATGGGTTTAGGGTTAACCGGGGAGGGGGTGGTGTAAAGAATTGTATCATTATTTGCAGAAAGTTAATGTATTAAATCTCTAGGCCTATACTAACATAAGTGGTGATTTTATTTCAGGGTCTCAGTTACTATTGTAATTAAGTAAAAACTCAATCCGGTCAACTCAATCTTGTAGTAGAAAGCATTAATGTTTGTTTAAAGACGTATCTGTGAAGGAACAGAAAATTACCGGACATTCTATAGTGCTTTAATAAAATAATCGGTTTACGGTTAACCGGGGGGGGGAATAAAATAATGGGTTTAGGGTTAACCGGGGGGGGGGGGGTGTAAAGAATTGTATCATTATTTGGAGAAAGTTAATGTAATCAAAAGGCCTATACTAACAACATAAACGGTGACTTTATTTCAGGATTCTCAAGTCTCAGTAACTACTGTAAGTGAAAAATCAGTCAACTCAATCATTGTAGTAGGAAAGCATATTAATGTTTGTTTGAAGACGTATCTACGTGAAGGAACAGAAAATTACCTGACTTACTAAAGGTGAATATAATGTTTTGTTGACGTTTTATTTTTACTGTCCTGTACTATTAATTATTAACAACATGCTAAAGATGATGCTGTAGTTTACACGATAGAGTTTAATCAAATTTAATGTGTATAATTAGGCCTATATAGGCCTTAAGTGATATGGAAATTGTAATGTAGGCTAAGCTGTTTTGATAACTAAAAAATTTTTTTTTTTTTTGATTAAAAAAGAAGTAACTGCTAGTCTGTCATTAGCTACATATATATATATTACTCCTATTTCAATACAATAATAAAGGGATGTAATACATTTAATAGCAGTTTCTCTAATATGCGCTCTATATACTGTATAAGTTTACCATTATTATTCTTTTTAAAGATTTTGTTTTGTTATATCTTTCAGGAAGAGTGAACTCCGAAAAATGTTAGTACAAGTCACAGTGATTCAATATTTCAAAATAGATTTGTTCAACGGCATAATTCATACTAATTAGCTTGGTACCATCGGACAAGAAAAGGCATGTTTATGGACCGTTTCTGCTGCAATATCACAAAGAATGCTGGTTTATGCACACCTGTAACACAAATGGTTCTTGAATATTGTATTATATAATAAACTCTTATATTATGACTACATTACGAAAAAAATGCTTATTTAACCGGACTGTAAAGCAGCCTTGAATTTGAGGTACAGTATGTTTAGCAGTAAGACATTAGCAAAACGATTATAAATGAAAGGGTATGCTAGTAAATGAGACCCTAGGGAAGTAATGTCCCTACCGTATGATGTTTGTTGGTGTTTTAAATTAAAGAAATTATGGTTTGTATAATTATGAACTCATAGTGTATTTTGTAAGTCTGCAGAAGTTGATTAAAGCCATTGTTACCAAGTGGAACTGGGACCATTGCAAACCAATTAAAACTGGGGCCAGTTAAAGACCAGTTGAATTGTCCAAAAACACACAACACCCACATTTTTTTTTTATAGAATACACAGATTTTTTCTATAAAATCGTTCAATTTATATACACTTTCTATACAATTGTATAGAATTTCTATTCGCATATTTAATGTATTTTTATAGGTTTTTCTATAAAATGTTTATAGATTTATAAGTGGTTTTTATAAAATTGTTTATAGATTTTCTATAGTTTTTTAAAGGTTTTTTTTAAATATAAAATATTCATAGACTTTCTATAGATTTTTAATAGAATTTTCATAGTTTTTTATATAATTTTTATAGGTTTGTAAGTCTTTTAATATAGTTTTAATATATTTTTTATAGAGTTTTTATAAATTTTTTATAGTTTTTTTAAATATAATTTTAATAGATTTTTAATATAGTTTTAATAGAGTTTTAATAGCTTTTAATATAGTTTTAATAGCTTTTTAATATACTTTTTATAGTGGGCTTCTATAGTTATTTCTATAGATTTTCTAAACAATTATGCTATAGACATTCTATAGTTTTTTTTTTGGATAGAATTCTATAGAATTTTTTTGTATGGGTATCTATAATAATTAATATTTTGCTTGTTTTTCCCTTTGTATGTTGTTGTTCAGGAAATAAAATCATTATTGATGAAACTGTATTGCTGATGATAATGTTTTAATTGTATGGTATAGAATAAATGAATCATAATTTTGCTTTTCCACAGTGAATTTTTTTGAGTTAAGCAAGTACCGTACTCTACATCTTAAGTGAGAAATTCTGTCAAGACCCGGTGATTGAGTATTCAAAGAAAAGAAGCTGGACTACCAACTCAAGCATCAGTCATTTTTTAAACAAACACAACAGTAAACTCTAATCGCAACAATGAACCACTTCACTGATAGCACCACTACCAAACTACAAGAAGACGCACTAATACAGCACAGCAATTCCAAACCAAAGGGCCCTTTTCAGAGCCACCACTTTAACAAAAGAGATTTGATGCATTAAATGTGATAAATGTCACACTGGCCTTTGAAAAATAAAGTCTTAATAAATATTTTTAAATTAATTTATTGTGCTATTACTGCCATCTCTGAATACATAATTATGTAATATTCATCATTTCAAGAAGCAATTAGTACCTCAATATCTCAACATAATATTGTATTTTTATTATTTACATTATTTATTTACACAAGCGTTTACTATTCCAGCACTATCAGGCAGATTTCCACATACATGTACATCAACACATTTACTTGGGCAATTCCTTTTCGTAAGCTTTTTTTTCTTAGATTTTAAGGTACTGTTTAAAAAAATTTTGTACAGTATCTGCATGTACATTTACAATATTATTATTACATCCATTGGTGACTCTCTAAAGCGTTCAGTGCACCTCCAATTTCCTCTTTGGTGTAAACACTTGCAGGCCTTTCAGTCTGTTTTTTTTTCTGAAAATAAATATAAAATTACTGTATTAAAATAATTTTAAAAAGTAGGAAATACAAATAATTTAACTACTGCATGGTGTTTTTTGTATTGGATTCAACAGAACTTCAACTATAAAATTAAGTTACGACCCCATCACACGATTACACCTAGGCCTACATTTATCTGCCTTTAAATTAGGACACAAAAAAAAATACAGTACATATATAAATATGGCTACCTGCAGTATTTATTAATCTAGGTTTGTGAAAATAAATTTCCAGGCATCAATTAAACTGGTCAATAAAAAACATAACATACACAAAAGTAGGTATGAAAACAGAAGTCAATCAAACAAATACCAAAATTATTAATACTACAGGTCCATGGTTTAGCCCATATTAGGCAAAATTTAAAAAATTTTCTCTGAGCTAGGCCCCTGCTGGTTACTGTCACCCGCTCATGCTGAAGCAGCGACTGCGCACCGTTTACAAGCCCAGGTCATCGCTAGGAAGGCTATTTCATTTGGTGTCAAGCCTATGCAGTTGAAGTAGTGGTACCACGTATTACTAGGCCTAGGCCCTAGTACAGTTTGGACCATCACATGCAATCATTTTATCCTCTGACTTCTGTTTGCATACATAGTGCATTTTGCGTTTCTATTATCGATCTCTGCATCGTTGATGCAAAA
This sequence comes from Anneissia japonica, assembly GCF_011630105.1. NCBI lineage: Eukaryota > Metazoa > Echinodermata > Crinoidea > Comatulida > Comatulidae > Anneissia > Anneissia japonica. The sequence continues at coordinate 2,794 of NW_022747854.1, read as the reverse complement.
ATCTAAATCGTCCATACTGTATTCGTATTTTCATGGACCTGGTATTTTCAACAGTTTAATGTGTGTGTCTCGATCGCGGAGAACCAGGCAGCCGAATGAAAGCCTAATGCGCATGCCCAGAAATAACGGTATCGAGCTTATCTTTTCATAGTTTATTCCGATAAATATACCCCTCTCTTATCTTGTCGGAAAAGATGATTGATCAAAGGGAAATACAACGTTGTATGTCCTTCTTTTAATAGGTCCATGCTTGAACCAACCGAAACCTATATTATTCAATGAATGCTTGAATCATAGAGAAAATGGAACTATTTTCTCTATGCTTGAACCAACCAACAACTGCATTACTCAATGGATGCTTGAACCAATCAACAACTGCATTACCGAATGGTATTTTGAACCAACCAACAACTGTATTATACAGTAAATCCTTTAGCAAACCAACAACTGTAATATTCAATGGGTGCTTGAACCAACCAACAATTGTTTTATTCAATGGATTCTTGAACCAACCAATAACTGCATTACTCAATGCATGCTTTAACCAACCAATGCCAAAAAACTTATTATTCAATGGATGCTGGAACCAATCAACAACTGCATTACCGAATGGTACTTTGAACCAACCAACAACTGTATTATACAGTAAATGCTCTAACAAACCAACAACTGTATTATTCAATGGGTGCTTGAACCAACCAATAATTGTCTTATTCAATGGATGCTTCAGCAAACCAACCTAACAACTTCATTGTTTATTTGATGCTAGGACCAATCAACAACTCTATTATTCATTGGATGCCTGAACCAACCAACAGTTGTATTAATTAATGAATGCTTGTATCCACCAACAAATGTAGTATTTAATGGATGTTTTAACCAAGCAACAACTGTATTATTCAATGAGTGCTTGAACCAAGCAATAACTGAATATTTGATGCCCCTTCAGCTAACCAACTCAAGAACTGTATTGTTCAATGGATGCTTGAACAACCAACAACTGCATTACTCAATGGTATTTTGAAGCAACGAACAACTGTATTACACATAAATGCTTTAACAAACCAGCAACTGTATTAATCAATGAATGCTTGAATCAACCAACAAATGTATTATTTAATGGATGCCTTAACCCATTATTACGGGATTTCTTATTATTTTGTGCGCATGTTGCGCTCCATAAGATCAAAGAGTATTGAAAAGATAAACAAGGCAGACAGAAGTCAGTACGTACGCTAGCCTACAGTGTTCTAGGTGCTAAACAATGTTTATAAATTAGTAATTTACCTCTGCGACGCCGTTTCACTCATCTATTATTCGTCTCCGGACATATTTTGACATTGGAAGACTCCGTGAGTTACTGTGTTTATTTGAGTTTTATGTTTTTATTGTTTTAAAGAAATTGATTAAGTTAACCTAGGCCCAGAATGGGAAGAGATGATCGTTGCCTGGAGGCGACGTGCGGTTGATATGAAGAAGTATGGTGTGCATCTGATGACAAAATTATTGAGGCGATACTTTGCTGTTGCGCTTTCATTGATTATTGTACTAGAAACAATAATTGAAACGTTGATTTGTTATCTTTGTAGGCCATAATGTTAACGTGGCAGCTTTGAATTGTAGTATTGCTTAATTGTCTTTTATTTAATAGTTGTTTATTTGTTTTGTTGTAGACTTTACCGTCATCGTAAAAAAGGTCAAAGTTGTCTTAATACAGTGTCTTCGTCTGTTGTCCGGATTAGTAAAGTGGATCCAATATGACGGATGAGAGAAGATTTGATGGTCTCAGCTTTGCAGAGCTCGAGACAAAGTACCGGTCATTCAAAGGACATCTTACAAGGGCAAGGGACCGTCTTAATCGTGTCCTTGACCGAAGTGATACGAAGGTAGCCAAAGAGGCATTTAATGATGTGCAAACAAACATACGGAATATCACAGCGGTTCTAGATGCAATGGATATGGTTGAACCACCCGACTCTGGTTTAGAAGAGATAGCCACCTCCCATTTCGGAACTTGCGGTCCACGAACGGTCACGTGGGCGGGTAAAGTTGTTTATTCACAATCTCTTACCATGCTCTTACCATAGAGAAAATAGAACAGAAGGAGTAACATCGAGCGAAGATCAAAGGTACAGACCTCCTCGCCGCGATCGTAATTATCTCACCGTTACGTAACCTACTTGACGAGATAAGCTAAAATCGGCAAACGCGCATGCGTCGATAACTCTTACAATCATAACATAGCAACGTATCGCGAGCGAGATCGTCGTGATTGAAATATCGATTTACCCAGCAAACACAAAACGTTTTCAGAACCTTCACAAACGTTTTTATTAGGTCCTCTAGGTCTTCGACTTTATTAAACGTTTACAAAACGTTTTATTGAGGTCCTCTACGTCTTCGTCTTCAATAAACGGTCACAAAACGTTTTTAATAAGTCCGCTACGTCTTCGTCTTTAATAAACGGTCACAAAACGTTTACAGAACGTCGAAGTTTTGACTACAAGAATTGTGCCGCAAAGGTCTTTTTATGACGTTGAACTAACGTTTAAAAAACGTTTTACATGCAGCACCACCAAACGACGACAACAATTATAAACGATATAATGATAGGTCTACAAACAACTTTGAGGGGTACAATTCAAACAGAATTTTATATTTTCTTTGTAGTCCTCTGCAAAAATCAAGTATATGTGTGTATTTGTTTTGCTAAATAAATGTCAAATTGAAAAAAAAAATGGTACCACGTGATCGAGGCCGCGCAAGCGCAGCTTTTACACATGAGTGAGTGGTT
>NW_022747853.1:0-1008 GCF_011630105.1 Anneissia japonica | reverse complement strand
TTTGCCGCCCCCCCCCCCTGACCCTCCCACTTTGAAAAACGTTCCGCCGGCCTTGTGATGTAGCTTTAGGTCATCGTTTGCATTAAAAAATTCATTATAAATTCTATAATTTTTATATTAGAAATTTCATCAATACGTACGGTATATTTTGTAGGGCTGGGCAGACTAAGAGGAAATGTCTTGTATTCTCGTCTGAATTTAGATTGCATAGGGTACATTTTTCATTATTATTTGTGGACCAATTTGATGTTCTGGAATTTAATGGTAGCGTATTTGATCTAAGTTTAAATTTCAATGCAACCCCCTCAAAGTCTGTTTTATCAATAAGGTAATGTTGTAATACAGGATGGGGTGTTAAGGGTGCATAAACTGAGAGGGATGATTTGTTTTGAACATCATCTCTCCATTGATTATTCCAAATGTCATCCAATTTTCTTAAAATAAGCGTTCGAGAACAACATTCCTCGTTATTAAGTAGTGCATTGAAAATATCTTCAGACTGCTTCTTATCAAAATATCATTTATACAATATAGAAATTTATATCTTAAATCTTTAAAGTCACAATTGAGTTGCAACATATGCAAGAAGTAGAAATTTGGGCCAACGATGTGTGCTCATTTCAATTATCCTGCTGAAGTATTTCACACGGGCAATTTTATGTAGCTCATTGATGGGAGGCCATCCGAGTTCCCAAAATGCGGCACAAGGTGTGTTTCTAGGTGCTTCAAGTATAACGCGCCATTTGAAGTTGTAAGCGTTCCAATTTTGTTATATAAAATTGCTTAAAGTAAACCATACAGAACAGCCGTAATTTATGGTAGGAAGGGCAATTGACCGCCACAATAGTAAACTCTATTAAAATTGTCAAAGTTACTAATAATTGATTTTATATATGCAATTAATCTTTGACCTTTTTGGATGACATTATCAAATTGCATATGGCCATTTAATTTCCGTGATATAATTACACCCAGATATTTGTAAGATTCTGCTTCTGTGATATAACC
>NW_022747852.1:0-657 GCF_011630105.1 Anneissia japonica | reverse complement strand
CTGGATGAATAACAGTATCCTGGCTCCATATATTGGCCTGCAGATGTACACGCAATATATGCTGAAGTGGCAGCTTATCTACACCTTGATTGTTTGGCAGAGTTTTGAATCTTTTCCATCGTAAAGTTGAGGCATCTTTAGCAGATACTTTCTTCGTTACGAGAAGACTACACAAATTCCAGTATTCATGCCAAGCTGTGGAAGTCTTCTGAAGATCAATACAAACCAGTCTGTAAGATGTGTATAAGAGACAGCTTTTATGCCATGGAGAATCATTAGAGTATCAGCTTCTTCTTGTGTGCTTACAGCTGTTGTTGGAGGATGCTCTGGAGTGTTTGTTTTGACATCTTGCCGTGTGAATTGTGACAGGTACCGCTGAAACAAGAAGAAGAGTGGCTCTTCAGCCAATATACGATCATCTTGGACCAGAAAGAGCAGTGACACTACCAGGCTTCCATGCTATCACCGGTTGTGATAAAAATTTTCAGGCCCGTAGCCAGGTTCTTTCAAGGGGGGTTTTCTGGGCGTGAGGTCCACGGTCAAAGCCCCGGTGGGGTCGGCAAAACCCCTAAAGCAAGGGGATTGGGATTTTTGGGTCTAAATAATGCTATAAAAGCAGATATGTTTGAAAAGGTCTTTGTCTGGGTGGGTCTGCAG
>NW_022747851.1:0-634 GCF_011630105.1 Anneissia japonica | reverse complement strand
TCGAAAATTTTTCTAAGTCCAGCTTTTCGAAAATTTTTCTAAGTCCAGATTTTCGAAAATTTTTCTAAGTCCAGCTTTTCGAAAATTTTTCTAAGTCCAGAAATCTCGAAAAATGTTCTAAGTCCAGAAAAGTCGAAATTTTTTCTAAGTCCAGAAAAGTCGAAATTTTTTTCTAAGTCCGGATCTTCGAAAACTGTTCGGGTCGCATTGCCAACGAGAACACGTGTCGTACGTCGTTCTGTCGTTCGTTCGCAGTCTCGGTCGATCGATTTCTTTGCCGTCGTAGTCGGTCTCCGTCCGTGGTCGTTGTCGACGTGTACAACTGTGTATAAGTGGATGCAAGTAGGCACCCCTAATATATATTTATGTCATCATATCAAAATAAAATAGAAAAAGAGATAAAAAAAAAACACAATAAAAACTGAAGACAACAATTTAAATCTTTTTTCTTTTTTTATTTTAAATGGAAAGCGGAACCGGCGCCGACGACAGTTGCGGCAACCGGGCACCGTTTGCAAAAGGGAGTCACAGGAGACATAAAAAATAAGCAAAAAGAAAACAAAATATTCAGTTTCCTTCGTCTTTTATTTATTTAACATAGTATGTTGTCTTATTTATCTGCTAACTAAACTTT
>NW_022747850.1:0-1870 GCF_011630105.1 Anneissia japonica | reverse complement strand
ATCATTGATTTGTATTTTAGTTTGTTCATAAGATATAGTGTCTTCCAAAAAAATGGAAAACTTCAGAAATTCAATTAAAATTTTAAATATCTCATTAACTTTACACCTAAAGCAGACGCTAATTGTTGTTGTTCTTGCATATATGGGGTGATATTCTGATACGCGCTTGTTATAAACAGTAACAAAAAGATTGAATTCTTTGTCAACTGTAATAGCGTCTTTGTCGAAAAAAAAAAACATTTCTCATAAAACCTAATGAGTGGGTTCGCTCGTTGTCTTTATTAACTTTAAATCAATGCTACTGAATTCGCTCCATTCGCAATTGCTGATAATGTGACACGACCACCAACTTCATATTCAAGTTTTACCATTGTAGAGCTAAGAAGTCACTAACCAATACTTACCAACGTCATCATTTACCTGTGTAAAATACAGAAAAAAAAATGTTTTTAGATACATTCATAATTAAAAAAAGAAATATTCAAGTACAAAAACTGTGATAACATTATTTTAAGCCCAACATGTTCTGAAAAAGAACATGAAGCAAAAATACTCAATATCATATTCAATCAGTATTTATTACCTCTAGGTTAGGAAATACAACCGTTCCCACTGCGCCAAACAATTTCTAAAAATATTGGTTTTTTAAATCCAATCGAAGGTAATTATGATTGCCTATTCCTAATATTGTGGTCTAAAAGTATATTTTTGAGCCATTCTAAACAATAAAATCGCTCTCTATGAACCCACCAGAAAAAGTTGTACCCTGGGACGCCTGTTGTTAAGGGTCTCGGTACAGAAAAAAACATGAAGCAAAAATACTCAATATTATATTCAATCAGTATTTATTAATGTTGATATCGATGTAAATTATAGATAGTTGTTGTCAGTGAGAGCGGTGAATACATTAAAAAACAACATGCACCTTAGGAGTTCAACTTATAGCCTCTTAAATTTTATTAAGGTAAGCATTTACCAGTACTTAGGAAATACTGTAATCTTAAGCCACTTTCAAACAGAGCTACGGAATATATTGCGGTAATCTTCCCGCAATTACCTTGTGTATGAATAGATCATTGCTAACCGCAGCCGCAGTTGAGATCTCAGACCTAGTGATAATATTTCCGTAATATTGCAGTTACAGCAAGGTTACAGTGTGTTACGGTACGTTCGGACAATATTACTCCTTGGCGAGATTTATTGCCATATGTAATAGATTATTCTAAAGCATAATATTGAATACTGCTACGTCTCTATAATTTTATAAAGACCTTTGTAAAGAAAGTCAAACTACCTTTTAAATAAAGAAGAACAATAGCCAATAATATTTTTGTCTATATTAAAGCAGGTAAGATAGTCACACTGGTGAAGAATATGGTAAAAAATGGATTATACAACACCTGTTAAAATGTGATGAATGTAGACTTCCTTATTCGTCCCGTATTTACTTATTTTAGTGGTAAACATGGTCAGTTATAATATTTTTATTCCATTATTTAGTAAACATAATACAGTATACTCGTTTTTATCAATCGCAATCACTGAAGTGGTACGTTCCACTTACCTATACTCTGCTGCTCATTTCACTGTACTGTACTGACGTAATTTTAATAATGAATTCTCACATGTGTTGCTTTTGTAGCGTGAGGTCCTCGTTCAAACTCGTGTTATTGTAAAATTATTTTTTACGATATTTTAATGGGCATAATAGGAACTCAAAATATGCCACTAATTGTAAGACATTTAGAAGAATGGTGAGACCCGTTGGCTTCTCTGTCCTAAATCTAATGATAATGGTTTAAACAAAGATTTAGGTTTTATGAGCGAATATTTTTATGTGTATACATAACGTTGATAAAGATCAGGATCT
>NW_022747849.1:0-574 GCF_011630105.1 Anneissia japonica | reverse complement strand
ATTTCGGGCAACGGTACTGCTACAGAAAAAATCTCTGAATATGTGGATGACTTATTGAGACCATAATTATGTTGTTGCTCTCCCCTCGTACATTCAGGACTCCACGGACTTTATCCGCAAAATTAACCAAATTTCAAATTTACCTAATAATACTGTTCTGGCTACACTTGATGTTTCGTCATTATATACTAATATCCCTCATGAAGAAGGTGTTAATGCGTGCATTTCAAATTACAAGCAAATTCGGGGCAAAACCCCATCTAAATCACATCTCCGGGAACTTATCATGCTGATTCTGACCAATAATAACTTTGTTTTCGGCGACGGTCATTACCTTCAAATTCATGGCACAGCGATGGGCACCAAAATAGCTCCATCTTTTGCTAACCTATTTATGGGACAATTTGAGGCCAATTTCCTGTCCCTGCAGCCCAAGAAACCAGATGTTTGGTTTCGTTACATTGATGATATCTTCATGATCTGGACCCATGTTGAAGATAGTTTGGATATGTTCCTATTGAACATTAATTCGGCTCATCCCACAATCAAATTCACTGCTAACAAATCCACAAGC
>NW_022747848.1:0-1053 GCF_011630105.1 Anneissia japonica | reverse complement strand
TATAAATATATATTATATATATATATATATATATATATATATTATTTTAATCTTTATATATGACAGCTTCATGGCAGAGCTACTTTTAGTTTGATACATCTCTGACGCTCAAAATTGGCACGCACGTCTCATCAACCCATGAATCCATCATGGCGATAAAATTATAAAATACGAACACATTAAAATATAAAAAAGAACGAAATGTTGATAATAAACACAAGCAGGTGGTTAGTTGAATTGGACAATGTATGCATCATAATTATTAGAATCCATGACTTTGCAAAATGTTTCAAAGGGATCATCGCAAAAATGTAGATATCATCTTAAAATGAAATACTGTAATGCAAGATTTAGCATCTGTCTGTGATGTTAAAAAAACCCCAACTAAAATAATAATAATGATTATTAATTATTAAAGTCAGGCTCCAGTGGAAACCAACCCCTTTTTCACCCAGTTGGAGGGGTGGAAGCGACCACCCCTCCCCCTGCCAAATTGTTCATTTTTTTAATGGCGATATAAAGAAAATTATATTCAAATTTTAGGTTTGAGAGTTTTTCTGGCCATCTAGAGGTGCCATAATCACAAATGTTCTTACCCCAGAGTTGCTATTGACACTCCATCTGTGAAACCCCCTCCCCCTCTACTTTCAATTTCTTGAACCACTACTGGTCATGAGGCAAAAGTCCCCGTTAGCAAAAATGGTCCATATAGTGAGCTGTCTGGTAGTTGAGAGTGAGCTGTCAAATGGTCCAGAGGGAGCTGTTAGCATAAACTTAACTTTAATTGGTTTTAAGAGTCCATTGGGAGTTAACAAGAGAGTCCTGGCCAGCAACATATATAGCCATTGGAATGTAAACAAGAAACCCATTACAATCACTCACTTCATCTCATGGGCTTCAGTGGCAATAATTTAAGAACCCTTCGCTATTCAACAAACCAGCAGGATGTAACCCGGGTTTTTTTTCTCCAAAATCCGGGTGTCATGGACCAGTTCTGTTAATGGCCAGATATGTGTAGCATATATTACAAGTGACGGATCCAATAATTCAAAA
>NW_022747847.1:0-1247 GCF_011630105.1 Anneissia japonica | reverse complement strand
TAAATTTACGCTTATAACCAATCCAATGGCCTAATTAATACAGTAATAGGCCTATACCATATAAAAATTCGACATGTGCATCATTGTGGTCTAGTGGCCAGGCTAAGTTGTGACATACTGTGTAGCATATTGCATTAAAACAGAAATAATAATCAATATTAACAATAGTAATGCATTAAAAAAGAAATGGAAAAACACTGTTTGCTCTCTTATCATAGTGAAACTAAAAAACGCTATAAAAAACAATGGATTATTGTACACTATTCATTATTATTACTAAATATTGCATAATAAAATTTTCGGAAATGTAACAGCAAAACATAATGTAAATAATATATGAGTATGGTGACTCCGAAAAATGACAGACAAGAGGAACAGAATTATATAAGAAATGGCAACAGCACTTTTAAGATTAACTTGATTTTAAAATGTATTCTCCAGCTTTTGTCCACAAGTGGACTTCATCAGGAGATTGTGCAAATTGGATGTGTCCTGATTAAGTCCACAGATTAATGTGTGAAGGATAATAGATTCTATACAAATTAGTGTTAAAAGTACTGTTGTCATTTCTTACGTTGTTCTATAGAAGACCAACGCGGCTACACTTTTTATTCATGATAAAATAAGAAATTTGCAATCCGGGGGGTGGGGGGGATGAATGGGTGAGTCAGTAGAGGGTAAGAAAATAGAAACAAGAAAAAAAAAGGCACGATGAATGGGTGAGTCAGTAGAGGGTAAGAAAATAGAAACATGAAGAAAAAGGCAGAAAGATACCAAATAAGATAATGATAATAAGATGATGTATGGAAAAATATAGATAAATTAGATAGAAAATGATAATTGCAGAAAGACGAATGGTTAAAAAAGAGATGAGAGGTAAGGATTTCCAGTGCAAGTGTGACACACCTCATTGAATGAGTGTTATTACCAATACTTTAAAATTTAATGACAAAATACTAAATAGTTTGAAGCAAAAATAAGCAAACAAAATATATTCCAGCATGTTGAATATATCCCTAGTACCTAGTTACAAGTTACAGTGGTATGCCAAGAAAACAGGATTGCAAGCGTGGAATATGGAGTAAGCTTCTCTAATCTGAATAAATACATCAATACACTGGTAAGGGTAACAAATACTTTATAAAACTTTAAAAATGCCAAAATAATTTTGTATACAAAATATTATGTTCGATGCATATTAGACTAGAAAAAAAATCTGAAAAAAATGAGTTAGGGGGAGTGGAATG
>NW_022747846.1:0-983 GCF_011630105.1 Anneissia japonica | reverse complement strand
GTACATCGGTACATTTATAATGTTAGCAGCATAAATTAATTTCGACAACGCAATTGATTTGAGGATTATAGTTTTGCCATAAAAAGATAGGTTTCTCGAACTCCAAAATTTTAAAGTACGTTGAAGCTCAGTCAATTTTCCGTCCCAATTCTTCTTTGTACATGATTCTTTGTCATAACCTACGTAAATTCCTAACACTTTTATTGGTTGTTTTACCCAACATATTCCAAGAGGTTCGTCTACCCTATCCTTCCATTTTCCTATCCACAGTGCATTTGTTTTTGTTTTATTTAATGCCATACCAGATACTTTACAAAACGACTCAATAACATTCACCGCTGTGTGTAGAGTTTTTTCATCTCCGACATACAGTACGGTATCGTCTGCCAACTGGCTAATTCTAGCTTCTATATGTCTGTGCTGATTACTTATATTTGGTAATTTAATTCCCTTGTAAGAACTATTATTTCTTACATTACATGCCATAACCTCAACAACAATAATAAAAAGCAATGCTGATAACGGGCAACCTTGCCTTATACCTTTATCCATGCTGAAATTTTCAGAAATCCACCCATTATTCGTTGTTACACATTCAACCTTATTATATAACAATTTAACCCATTTGCAAAAGGTGTTACCAAAATTTAATTTTTTCAAAACTTCGAACATAAAATCTCTATTAACTGAATCGAAAGCCTTTCTAAAATCTAGCATTATCATTGCTCCCTCAATATCATATCGGTCTGTATAATAAAGTAAATCGTCTATTAGACGGATATTTTCTCCCGCGAAACGGCCTTTTATGTAACCCTTTTGGTCTGAATTAATTATAGATTTAATAACACCACGTAATCTACCGCTTAAAGCATGTGCAAGAATTTTGTAGTCTGTATTTAACAATGTTATGGGGTATTACAACTGTATTATTCAATGGATTCTTAAGCTAACTAAGGATTGTATTTATTTAATTGATGCTTTTG
>NW_022747845.1:0-729 GCF_011630105.1 Anneissia japonica | reverse complement strand
TTTTTTGGTCGGGTGCTATATATGTTTTAATACATTGAAAGCCATTTTTCCAGAGAAAATATAGAAAGGCCTTAGGCCTAGGCCTACTTTGAGTTTAAAAAATTGTGAATTAGTTTACTTTTGCCGTTTTCGTATCCTTCTTTTTAATATTCCCAAAGAAATGTTTTGTTCTTTTCATTTTTTTTTTCATAACGCAAAATTATGTACTGTGCGACCATGAGATTTTTTTTTTTTTTTTGGTTTTTGTTTTTATTGTGATGTATAGACAGGTTTTACCTTGACATTGAGTTTGAAGAACAGTTAATTGTTTCACCTTTGCCATATTTTACTCTTTTTTTATTAGGTTAAACTTCCAAAATAAAATTATTTTATTCTTCTGGCTTTTTTTCTTCTACATAATGCAAACTGTTGCAGTGTTCTTGTTTACTAAAAATATTATTTGATAATGGAGACAGCATAATATTAAGAGATACAAGGACGCATTCAAGTATGTTGGTGATCCTATGATTAATGGTAATGATGATGGGTGGACATTGAGTAGAGTACATTTGTTTATTACGTGGTTTCTTACCCACTGATTAAAATTGAGACAAATACATGAATGAGATGAAGGAGGATAAAGTAACTTGGAGAAAACCGAAACAGGTGGGTTTCGAGTGGGTTCTGTCACGATGCAACCTGTCGCTTTGCCATCATACAGTCTTTTTGTCAACCGGCTTTTGCCACTTG
>NW_022747844.1:0-879 GCF_011630105.1 Anneissia japonica | reverse complement strand
GTGTATGGGTGTATGTATGTATGTATGTATGTATATGTGTGCGTATGTGTATGTGTGCATATGTATGTATGTGCATGGATGTATACGGATATAGATATGTATCATGAGTGTGAAATGTATATGTATGTGAGTGTATTCCATACAAAAAAAAATAACAAAAAGAGAAAAAAATAAAGGAGAATGAAATTCCCATGAAAGGTAAAGGGTGGATTTAAAAAGAAAATAATAGTATGTATATGTGCAGTGTATATGTATATAAATATGGGGGTTTTTTTTTTGTTTTTTTTTAAATGAAAATGACTTGAAGAAATTCTTTAATGTACGATGTTAATAATGTTAATTACATTTTGGTAAAAAATATTTAGAAATTATTACAAGTGGAAGGATGTTAAAAAAAAAGAAAGATAGTCAGCCATTGTGGACTGACCCCTCCTAAGTGCAAATTTTTTTATTTTGTATATTCATTTTCTTTTAAATATGTATTAGAAGCAGAAAAAAAAGAAAAGTAACAAAAAGAGAAAGAAATAAAAGTGGGTTAAACTCCTACGAAAGAGAATAAAAATAATATTATTATGTAAGGGATACTGTCTTCACGTTTAAGTAATTTTATTGACAATTTTATTTAATATAAAATTCAAAATAATTAGTAGGCATATTCGTTTTAAAAATTGATTGATATAGTTTTTTATTTACTATTTTAAAAATAAATTTCTGTATAATAATAAAATAAAGTAATCGTGTTAATGTAATGTTAGTAGGCCTTTGTCATTAAGTAATACTAGCCTATACATATACTGTAAAAGAAGAATTTAAAGTCGCTCCGGATCTTTTTGCTATTCTTCTTTCTCCCTGTTTATTGTACCGTATGCATGTATTAAG
>NW_022747843.1:333-527 GCF_011630105.1 Anneissia japonica | reverse complement strand
AATCCAGTTTTGCTTCCCTAATAATCTGTTCATTAACATTAATTAAAGTGTGTATCTGACCATGGCGTTATAAAATAATTATAACTCCATGGCCTGACTAACCCAATTTTTTAAATTCATGTATTACTATCATTTCAATTTCTTTAATGTTACAAATGCCATCAATGGGCCAATATCCGCACAACAAAAAAGAC
>NW_022747843.1:0-222 GCF_011630105.1 Anneissia japonica | reverse complement strand
GCATAAGCTAACCTAATCAAACTATGCATCCCGGGGTAGGGACGTTACTCCACTAAGGTACTAGTGACCACCCGCATACACCCCACCAAATATTGACAAAAAGGTCTTTACATTTAAGGACTTCTCTGATAGCATTTTTCTTAGAATAAGAAAGATTGAGATGAACAGAAGACGCGAGCGAATTCAAGTGAGGTAGAGTTGAATGCAAGAACCGAGTAGTGT
>NW_022747842.1:0-1285 GCF_011630105.1 Anneissia japonica | reverse complement strand
TAATGATAATAGGAGTGATGTATTGCCCTGACGTGTTATCGTACCGAATTATCAGTACGTTTCGCAAGCGATTCACGGAATCGAACCACGACCTTCAGATTACTCAACCCGAATCACTTGAGAATTTTTTTTTCTCATGCATTTGGGAACGTACTGAGTATTCGGTACGATAACACATCCGTTAGGGCAAAACATCACTCTTATGTTATTTTCCTGACGCAAGCGCATATCAAAATAATAATAATGATAACGATAACGACAATAATGATACAATTATATATTTAAAAAAATATTAATGATTATGATAATGATAATAATAATAATAATAATAATAATAATAATAATAATAATTAGGATGATGATGCTTGCGTTTGATGATGATGATGATAATAATAATAATAATAATACAAAATATTAGATGTATAATAACGAGCAAATGGCATTACACAGACTCAAAACGTATTGCAATATTTTAAAAGATTATAAAAAAAAAAGAATTTTATGTTTGACCGTCTAGCTAACATATCCACACTAAAAATTAATTTATTTTTTTTAATACATTTCTCTAAAAAAGAATAATACTGTATAAACACTAATTAACACGAATGTGTGTTTACCTTCTCCAGAGGTAGTCTTCAACATCAAATAAATAACCTGTCAGGGAGATAATTCATTACAATATTTTAGGAGAAAGTAAAATACAGTATAAAATGGAGTCTTCAACAACATTAAAAAATAACCTGTTAGGGAGATAATTCATTACAATATTTTAGGAGAAAGTAAAATACAGTATAAAATTGATAACAAAGGTAAAGGACTATCGAGCGTTCTCCAAGGCATCATTACAAAAAAAATTGCAACATTATGCGACATTGAAGTAACAATATTATTATTATTTAGGCTAGCAAACTTATAATAATATTATAATAATAATAACAACAAAAACAATAATAATGACGATAACGATGAGGATGAGGGGATAATGATGACATCGATGATGTTGTAATGATAATAATAATAATTATGATGATGTCGATGATGATAAAATCAATGATAATGCTGATGATGATGATGGCTATGATAATAATTTTGCATCAATATTAGTACTTCTAATGTATTTGTTTGCACTTTCAACATTTCTAGGCGAATGAAAATAATATTCGTCATATTATTATAAACGTATTCGCATATTTAAACGCATCTTTGTAACATTATAATTATGCACCCGACCAATATAAGGAAATTTAAAAATTCTTAAATTTAGTTTTTTTTTTTAACCACAAAA
>NW_022747841.1:0-585 GCF_011630105.1 Anneissia japonica | reverse complement strand
ACTACCTGGTGCAAAAACCAAAGCTAACAAACCTTGAATATCACATACGGGTACAAAAATGTATGAAGCCACCTGGTATTCAGTCTGGTATGATAATACCAGGTGCAAAATCAAAGCTAACACACCTGGTATATCACATCCAGGTACAAAAACCTGTGGTGCCACCTGGTATCCAGGTACACACCCAAAGCAACACACCTGGAATGTAACCTCCAGATGCATATATCGAATAAATGAAGTTACATTGTATGACACTCCAAGTGCCCAACAAAAGTATGATATTACTAAATACAGTACAACTAAAGCTAGTACTACTGAAATATCTCAACCAGGTACACTCTAAAGTCAATACCCACCTGCAATATTTAACTTTAGTGATATCTCACTCGCAATTGACTTAGGGGTCATTCCGTGCCAACTCAACAAATGGGATGGCTGGGTACCGTCTCAGATTTTCTTGAAACTCGGATATAATGTGCACCAACATGTCTGACGAACAAACCCAAAATTTGACTTGCCTATTCCAAGTCGTTTAGAAGTTACGGCCATTTGAAATTTTAGGGTCATACCCCTTTTTAGCTATCA
>NW_022747840.1:0-905 GCF_011630105.1 Anneissia japonica | reverse complement strand
ATAAATATGAACTAAAAAACTATGTTTATATTCACTCTTTTGATTCATTATAGAGTTCTGGGAATCCTGAGGATTTTATCTGATTCGTCTCACAACCCTTTTCCTCCGTCTACCAATGCGATAACAAAATCACTTCTCTGTTGCCATCCGCCATTTCGAGTTTTTGCGCGCGGCCAGCAGTGGGAACAGGCAAGCGAATCATTGGAAGCGAGACATTCTTTACCGAAAGTCAACTCTTGTGAACTTTGCGCGATTCTCTTCGCTTGCCGCGTGACGCTCGACGTTTTCGCTTGACAAGTTTAGTGGGACCGGCCTTAAGTCAAATGTCAATGCCGCTGTTTCGCAGGAGTTCAGTTGGAGCTGAAGGGCAGGATGATATGAATGAATCAATGAATGTGTGGGCTGAAGATCACAGATCACAGTGATAGTGAAGGGCTGAATTTCTTTTCATATGAAGAGCTGAATTTCACATCCCGCAGTTTGATTGGAGAATGAACCGAAGAGTTCCGTTTGTTTTGTTTTGGTTTTTTTTTTTTTTTCATATGAAAGGCTGAATTTCACATCCCGGAGTTTGATTGGAGAATGAACCGAAGAGTTGCGTTTGTTTTGTTGTCTCTCTCTCTCATATGAAAGGCTGAATTTCACATCCCGCAGTTTGATTGGAGAATGAACCGAAGAGTTCCGTTTGTGTTGCATATGAATTGATTCGTTTATTTTGAGAGTTAACCTTGGATATCATTTATGAATTGATTCGTTTATTTTGAGAGTTAACCTTGGATATCATTTTTAGGAAAATCCCTGCTATTTAAATAGGACAGTCAGTTCTTGGCGGCGCCCTCAAGAGAGTGTGACGAGAACTGATTCGTTTATTTTGAGAGTTCACCTTGGAGAGAGTGTGACGAGAA
>NW_022747839.1:0-589 GCF_011630105.1 Anneissia japonica | reverse complement strand
TCCGGTACTTCGTCCTCGGACTCGACGAACCGTCTTGCTTGGTTCAGAAGCTGATGAAACGAACACTCGTCCTCTCCGATCAACCCTCCGTAGGCGGTGGAGCTCGGTCGGTAGTCCACAACGAACGGGATGGGACGGGGGTTTTCGTTCTCTTCGGAGTTGCCGACGAGGACGTCTTCGCTAACGTCGTCGTCGTCCACTTCCTCTTCGGATTCGCACGCAGAACTTCCGGAACATGCGTCTTCGACGACGTTGTAGCTGGGACCGACGTTACGGCGACCGGGAGGTTCCCGACGTTGTCGTTGAGACCCTTCGCGTCTGCAATCGTTCAGTAATCGGCGCAATTTGCTTACCTCTACACCTGTCTCTTATACACAGGATATATGTCGAATTAATTCTTTGTTCATTTGCTCACAATCGGCCAACTTCATCCTTTCCTTTTCCAACGAACGTTCCACTTCATCGAGGCGTCGTGTGAGAAGTTCTCGACATTCCTCGTGCGATCGGCCGTCTTCCGAGTTCTCAACGATTCGAGTCACTTCGGAATACGCCTCCGCCACTTTGTTATTGGCAAAGTTGAGTTGTCTTT
>NW_022747838.1:0-612 GCF_011630105.1 Anneissia japonica | reverse complement strand
TAATCATCATGTTGTAGAACATACCCAAACATACACCTAAAATATAAATCCTTAAATGTAAACTAAAAATTGGCCAGGTTTCCTGGAATCCGTGTTCTTAACACCGGCGTTCCTCAGGGCTGAGTATTATCGCCTTTCTTATACATAACGTTTATACATGATTGTAAGACGACAGCTGTCACATGACAAAGTTTACTGGAAATAATGAGCATAATTTCAGATTCCAAGTCAACATTATTGTTGAATGGTGTGAACTAACATCCTCATACTAAATGTAACTAAAACGTAAAAATCAAAATCGTAAAGAAGGTCTAGAAATAAATGGTAGACCAGTCGAAGTTGTTGAGGAATTTAAATTTCTCGGGATTCACATCTCCAATGACCTAAAATGGCAATCAAATTCTCAAGTATTATTAAGCATGTTTTTCTTGTGCACATTAAAATATCTTGGTATGCGACCTGATATATTGTATTGTTTTTATAAATGCCTCTTTAAAACAATGAGAAGTGATCGCCGTTACAGGAGTTTAAATGTCAACAAAACAAAGTATAGAAATAGTTTATACCCATCTGCTATTAGGGCCCTAAATAATACTCTTTAAATTGTAATTA
>NW_022747837.1:315-1040 GCF_011630105.1 Anneissia japonica | reverse complement strand
AATTGCAAAAAAAAAAAAAAAAATACCATTGTAAAACAATTTTATAAACATGATTCAATCTTAAAAACATGTTTCTAAAGCCGATGTTAAGTAATCCGAGATCGGAAAAATTCGTTTGCGCCGATGTGAAATCTCGGCCCTACATTTAAAATAAAGTGTGCCATCCTATTTTGGGCTGTTTGCAATTTATGTTTAAGAGTCTTATTTACAACACAATACCATACTGATGCCGAATAGTCAAATATACATTATATTTAAGCAGTGCTTAATAGTTTACAACAATTTTTGCACAAAGTTTGTGTAAAAACCTCAGCCTTGTCTTAACTTTACTGATAACACTGGTTGCAATTATATCACATGATACATGTTGGTCTAAATCTATACCTAAATATTTAACCTTTGTGGGGGTTTTTATTCTATGACCCATTATTTCCACAGTAAAATCTTCAACTTGTCTGCTTCTCTGCTTCCAAGATGTAAAGATAATTTGTTTTTGGTTAACCTCTCTTGCCACTTAGCAAGGACATTCTTTAGTTTTTGAGCAATTTTTTTTTTGGCTTCGTGATGGGAATATAGAATCGTAGAATCATCAGCATGTAACAATAATTTAACATCTGAATCAATACATGAAGCCATATCATTCAAATAGCATAAAAAAAATTAGGGCCCAAGATGCTACCTTAAAGCCCCATTCCCGGCAAAATTTCAGTTTTTAAGAAAAATCT
>NW_022747837.1:0-242 GCF_011630105.1 Anneissia japonica | reverse complement strand
ATGTAAAATAAGACTGAAATTTGATTTTTTGTGTTCCACACAAAAAATAAATGCGGATGAATTTTTCATGTTGATTTTGCGATAGGTCGTGAGAAGAAATATCGTAGGCGCCGAAAACATTAGCAAATTAGCCTATCCAATGCTGCTAGGCTAGGCCTAGCCTTACCTCAATTTAGCTTCTGTTATCACACATAAAAACGGCCGACATGATATTTTCCGTTGCTAGTATTGACACTTGTAAA
>NW_022747836.1:0-733 GCF_011630105.1 Anneissia japonica | reverse complement strand
TATATACATACATCTAATAGCACTTTTCACATATACCCCCTAACCAAAACTTCTGGATCCGCCCCTGCCACCCGGCCCAGTAAACGGAAAGCTGAACATTCATAGATTAAAAAAAATATATTTTTCGTGTGTTAATCGAACACACAACATCCAGGTTTGCTGTTTATTATCCACCATCAACTAAACTGCCTTAAAAAAATTGTAAAAAATTGGTTCGTGTGGGAATTAAACACACAACCACCAGGTTTGCTATTTATTATCCACCTTCACCCTTAAAAAAAATGGGTTCGTGTGGGAATCGAACCCACAACCTACAGGTTTGCTATCATTATCCACCATCAACTAAACTGCCAAAAAAAAAATTTTTTTTTTAAACCTGGCTCGTGTGGGAATCGAACCCACGACCTTAAAAAAAAATAAATAACAAAAAAAAAAAATTGCCCCGTGTGGGAATCGAACCCACGATCGCTGAGTTTACTACCCCTGATCCAGCACGACTAAACGGAGGGAGATAAACCACGGCCCCTAAGCCATAAATGCAATAAACCTAGTACCACACCAAGTACCTGTTAGTCAACTTACTAGAAAAAATTCTACGTATATATACACTACAGGTTAATAATACGCATGGTCATGGTGTCAAAAAAATGGGCCGTGGGCCAAGAGGGTTTTTTTTTTGTCTAAAAATATATAATTAAATTTATAATCGATTTATGATTGTTACTATCTCCAT
>NW_022747835.1:0-2399 GCF_011630105.1 Anneissia japonica | reverse complement strand
AAATCATATAATGGAAATAAATAAAAATAAAAATTCTTTACATTTATTTTCACTAAACGTTAGAGGCCTGAGAAACAGCTATAAGATGAGAAAGGTTTATAAAAGTTTTGATGAGCAAAATGCTGGTATGATTTTTCTTCAAGAAACACATTTTGATAAAAGATCTGTAATTGTATATGACAGGTTGTGGAAAGGAGAAACCTACCATAGTTTTGGTACAACAAATAGTAGAGGTGTATCTATTTTGATAAAACCTGATCTAGATATAACAGATATCGAAAAAAAATATATCGACGAAGAGGGAAGAATACTTATATTAAGTGTAAAATACAAAAACAACATTTTTAATCTTATAAATGTATATGCTCCAAATAATTATAAAGAAAGAACACTTTTTTTAAGAAACTTGAAAAAAAAAAACGATGCTCTTTGTTATGAAAAAGATGCATGCATTATAATGGGTGGTGATATGAATTGCGTCTTGCAACGAAAACTTGACCAGAGAAACAGCAAAGATAACTATGATAATTCACCGTTAGTTTTAAAATACTGCATGAAGAAACATAATCTTATTGATATTTGGAGACTTCGAAACAAAAATAAAACCCAATTTACATGGAGGCGGAAAAATACTTATCGAAGGTTAGACTTCTGGTTTATATCCAGCACACTCAACAAAAATGGTGATGTAAAAAAAAATGTTTACAATCTCAATCCTGATTTGCTCTGGGAATATTTAAAAGTTAAAATTAAGGAATTCTCAATCAATTATGGATTGAAAAAAAAAGCAGAAAAAAAAACAAAAAAAAGAAGTCTTAACCAAAGACATTGAAGAACTGACCAATACACTAGACCTTACATACGACGAACAAACAGAATGGAAACTTAATATTAAAAAGAAAGAATTAGACCGTATATATTCTTTCGAAGCAAAAGGCGCACAAGTTAGAAGCCGTCTTCAATGGTTTGAAGAAGGAGAAAAGAATACTAAATTCTTTATGGGTTTAGAAAAGAATAATGCAAAAAGAAAACATATTACATCCTTAAAAAAAAAACAATGGTAAATATACATCAGACACAGATGAAATCCTCAAAGAACAAGTTAACTTTTATAAACACTTATACAGAAATAAAAATTTATCTGGGTCAACAATTAACGAATACCTCCAAAAATTCACTGTTAACCAACTTTCTGATGAAAATAAAAAGAAGTGCAAGGGTTTACTAACAATCGAGGAATGTAAAAAAACGATTTTTAAAATGCGGCTAAACAAAAGCCCTGGATTAGATGGAATCACTGTAGAATTTTACCGATTCTTTTGGGAACAACTCGGCAACTTGCTGTGTGACTCCCTTAATTTTTGTTTTAAAAAGAATAAATTAACAATATCACAACGTAGAGGTGTTATCACTTTACTTTATAAAAAAGGCGATCGTGAAAAATTAGAAAACTGGAGACCAATAACGTTACTTCTGTCTCTTATACACATCTAGATGTGTATAAGAGACAGCCCGTAAACTGTCAAGAAGGATATATCAATGGCAGATTTTCAGGGGAAAGTATCAGACTAATCGGTGATCTTCTTGAATATACGGACAAAAATAAAAAAGAAGGGGCCTTAATTTTTATAGATTTCGCAAAAGCTTTTGACTCCATTGACAGGCAATTCATGTTTAAATCACTAAATTGTTTTGGTTTTGGGGAGAGTTTTATACATTAGGTGGAAACAATGTATAATGAGACTCAAAATTGTTTATTTAACAATGGATGGATATCGGAGGGCTTCTTAATGAATTCCGGGATTCGTCAAGGATGTCCCCTTTCCGCGTTACTTTTTATTTTGGTCGTTGAACTGATGGCCATTAATACCAGAAACAATTCATTATGTGAAGGCATTGCATTACCATCACTTCCGCATACACAAACAGAAAATACTGTAAAAATGGCCCAATTAGCAGACGATACTGTAATATTTGCAAAAGATGAGGCCAGTATAGCTCACTTTTTCAAGGAAATTGAAAATTTTTGTACTGTATCTGGTCTGAAATTAAATAAAGACAAAACCAATGGTTTGTGGATTGGTTATAACAAAAACAAAACAAACAATCTATCCGGAATCACTTTTGTCCGGGAATCCGTAAAATTTCTCGGAATTTTTATTGGCTATGATAAAAAAATGTGTATTGAAAAAAATTGGAACGACAAAGTTTCAAATCTAACACAAGCTTTAAAACCATGGGAAAAAAGAAACTTATCCTTCTTTGGTAAAGTCACAATAATCAAAACATTTGCGCTGTCAAAAATAATATACAATGCGAGTATTATCGAAATAACGAGTAATATTGTCAAACAAGTTAACAAAATTA
Organism: Anneissia japonica; assembly: GCF_011630105.1. NCBI lineage: Eukaryota > Metazoa > Echinodermata > Crinoidea > Comatulida > Comatulidae > Anneissia > Anneissia japonica. The sequence goes on along the minus strand of NW_022747835.1, from coordinate 32 downwards.
TATATAGTTTTTTATGGAATGGAAAAAGAGAA
>NW_022747834.1:0-734 GCF_011630105.1 Anneissia japonica | reverse complement strand
AAAGCGAACAACCTTTTCATCTAATACTTTTTCAAAAAAAGACCATATACAAAATAAAACACCTATAAAAATTTCAGACATTTTTCATTTTGTATTATGGAATGGGCTGTTTCCAGATTGAATTTTGGATTTTAGTGCCAAATGTTACTAAAATATGGCAAATTTTACACGTTTTTACCCAAAAATTCAATGACCTTAGGAGTTTACCTTACACCGTTAATTTCAATGAATTAAGAGCGGTTATTGAGGTATGAAATGAACCAGTTTAAAGCAAGATTGGAAGATAGTGCAATAAATATAATTCATGTACCATTGTGCTCTCTTATTTTTTTTAATTTTTTAGATAAGGCATGGATGTATGGAATCTCAGTGTTTCCCTTAAAGGTTTAAGGACACAGTCTTTTTTATTTGTATTACGTTGTTTGTCTTTTTGTTGTTACCTTTCTCTATTTATGGTCCAGTCCGGGTAACCGCATTGTTTTTAATGCTGTTTTGATTACTTGATTTTCTTTTGTTGTTCTTTTGGAGACATATGGTATCACATCTGTCTATTAGTGTTCAGGAGGGTATTGGGATGAGTAGTTTAGATATTGGTTGGTGTGTGTTGATTTTCAGTATGTTGTCAGCTGGCCATGTGTGATGAAGTGTCTATGAATATTGAGTTGTTAGGGTGTTGGTATGTGAATTTGATGCTGTACGTCCTGCAGTCGAGGTGTTGGTTCAACTCCTCAGAT
>NW_022747833.1:0-949 GCF_011630105.1 Anneissia japonica | reverse complement strand
GATCCCACAGCCTTTACAGCTTCCAGTGCCTTTTCTCCAACCTTTACTAATGCCATCTTCTTATGAAAAGTTTAGGCCAAAAACCTAATATCATCAGTGCTTGGATATAAAATATTCTATCTACAAAAGAACAAATCCAAGTTATGTTGATTTTCACAAAACTTGCTTAGACATGTACATCTAGCAAAGCATCAATCATCATTTTTACCTGATTAAAATCACCTACGCAGCTTTTTATATAGAATATCCATAATTATCCTTGAAAAAAAATTTATGTGCTATCGCATTCATATCTAGAACAGTTTGAAAGTTTCATCAGAATAAATTCCCATTGTTTCTCAATCCATATTTCATTTGTTTGCCCATGCACAAGACTATACAATAAACCACACTTGGTCAGTGGCGACTCTAGGATATATTTTCTCTTATACACATCTAGATGTGTATAAGAGACAGGGGGCTTGAGCTCGTAGACCCAAGCTGGGAGAAGGGTTTTAGAGGGTGTTCCACCTCCCAAATGAGATTTTTTAAAGGAGAGGAACCTTTGGATGGCCAGAAATGACATTCTCAGACTGTGACAGGTATGTGTTGGCTTGGCGTGGGCTTATTTTTATATATTTTTTTAGTCTGACTGCCGGCGAGCTCTGTCCGATGGACTTGACCTGTTCGGTGGGGGGCTTAAGCTCCTGATGCTCTCCCAACTCACCCTGAAAAAAACCTACAGTATATAATTATTATTGTTATTATTATGTCATTTATATTATTGCCATTATATTGGTAAATTATCATTAGTTATATTTACTCTTGTTTTCATAAAAATGAAAAAGGAAAATTCTTTCATTTTGGCATATACTCTACCTGGTAGTTCGGCTTTGCATTCAAATATCTTTTGATAATTACTTAAATAGGCCTAGAGAATCCACAGTAAATTGGGGCTCAAGTTGATTAT
>NW_022747832.1:0-1005 GCF_011630105.1 Anneissia japonica | reverse complement strand
GGGGGGGGGGGGCTTGAATCTACCTCTGCAAACAAACAGCAGTCACTAAGACATATATCAGGAGTCGACTCGATGGAGTTTAATGTCATACCCAGGGAAGAGCACAGATCTGTTTTGAAAGGTGGAGGGGGAGGACATTTTGTGAGCCGACACCCACCTCAGCCCCACCATGGTTGGGGGTGAGGTGAGAAAATTTGAGGAAATAGTACCTCTAGATGGCCAGAAATGACATTTTTAGTAAAATTCATCATCATCACATCACCATTAGTCAATATGAAGCACCAAAAAAAATTCTTATGATCTTTTATCAGGGATTTTTGACAACCATAGAGATCTTATTAATGTGTGTGTGATACCGTATACTACAGAAAACAAAGCTTAAAAACATTGTCTTTGAGTACCGGTATGTACTTTACATAGGCCTACTTCAAAAACGTGATTTCACAACCACCTTAGCCCCATGGTTGGGGCTGAGGTGAGAAAATTTGAGAAATAGTACCTCTCGAGATGGCTGGAAATGACACTTTTATATAGTAAAATTCACCATCATCACATCACCATTATAGTCAAAATGAAACGCCAACAAATTTCTCATGATCTTTTATCAGGGAATTACTTAATATCCAGGACAACTTAGGCCTAACTATAGCTTACTAAGCTTTAACTATATATACTATATTATGATCAACAAATCACAACTTTTTTTCGAATTTAGCACAATTTGCTTCACTTTTTATTGCTATTAATATTGTTATCAATTATTACTATTGTCATCATCATCATCATCATCTTCATTGTTATTATTATCATTTCATTTCATTTATTCATTTATTTCCACACATCATCAAATAAAACATATACTATACATAGTTCATTGAAACAAGTATTTTGTGGGGAGAGAGTCGGATAAACCAAATAAGGTTTTAAGATCGACCCACCCCTTACAAAACAAAGAAAAAAAATACAAAGACAGTTAAACAATTATACACGAGGCATTTAAAATAA
>NW_022747831.1:2267-4706 GCF_011630105.1 Anneissia japonica | reverse complement strand
ACGCCACTGCCTAGTTCACACACAAAGGCGTACGCTACGCCAGGCTTAAGCCAGCCTTACGCCGCGAGTGTGAACATAGCCTAAGCAATAATTAGCCCTTCTTAGCAGATTAACTAGATAAAGAGTTTGGTTTTGACTGAATTAGTTTGTTAAGTGTAGGTTTCAGTTCTTTGATCCAAAGCATTTCTTTAATTAAGCAATCAAACTTGGATTTGCACTTAGATAAAACTTGGAAATAATTAACAGTTTCAGTAGCACTAATGATCTTTTAAATGTTGTCCTATGTTACCTTAACTGTGCATAATCATTTCTTAATATTTAAAATAGAATTATTTAATCAATCAGTAACTTGTGTTTTTTTTAATGAAATTATTTTCTTTAAAAAGATGCTACCCAAGGCGAGACATTTTTTATACCTTGTTTGACGAACTCGCTGACTATTGTACATTTTACTGACATAGTGTATATATGTATTCCTACTAAAAAGTTTTTAATATTAATTTAACAGCATCTTTTTTAACGCATGCAATGTTAATATTTTTTAAAAGTTGCTTTGTAAGTTACAGTATTGTAACAATTTATTGCCAATATTATTATTATTATTATTATTGTCATTTCATAAAACAAATGAAATAAACAAATTAAGGTTCCCGTAAAATAAGGTGTAACTGTAGTTTCTGATTACATAACTAAATAAACAAACCAAAACTTTAATATAATGAAGGAACTCTGTATTTATTCCATAAAATAGATGATTATTCCCAAATAAAGAAGAGATAAATAACACCTGGACTTTTAGACATGTTGTTTATATGTAATTTCAAAACAAAAGGATTTTATTTATTGGCTACAGCCTAGATTCTCAACCAATAAAAAATCTTTTTTTAAAAAAAATTGACCAATTGAATTGTACTTAGTTGTCACTTACACAATCACAGTGTATTAGATTACAAAATTAAATACATCCCAAACCACATGGACCCCCCCCCCCTCCAATTTAACAGGTCGTCGGAATAAAAAATAAAAATGTGACATGCCTGTCACAGTCTTGAGAGTGTCATTTCTGGCCATCCAGAGGTTCCAATTCTTTAAAAAAATAGATACTTAATACTTGGACTTGTTTTCAATATAAACATTTCATGTTTTTTTCCGTTTTAAAATTTTTGTGCTCGTTAGCAATTTAGATTTATTGTTGATGTTATCCATGACAGTAAGACGTACCGCGAAATGATAGGCCTCATAGTTGGTAGTCGCCACGTTATTGGAAATTTTTATTTCAAATTTCACGAAAATGGTTTATAACATTCCCTGCAAGTTCGTCGTTCAAAACTTTTGCCGAATCAATGTTTTAGAGCCTCCCATCAGAGCCATTAATAATAATAATAATATTAATAATTGACCGCAAATATAGTAATAATATCTAATAATATTAATAATTTAAAAAATACTTAGACCTACCATGGACCTATTAATAAGGTCCATGGACCTACTCCCAGAGCTACTCATGGGAGCTAAAAACTAATTTATTTTAGTTCTCAAATATGCATATTCTTTATGTTGATTTATTAATTAAATTTTTGCTACAGGGTATTTTACAGCATTTATTTATTTTTATAATTGAGGGCCATTTTTTATTTCTTCATTCAATTCTTGCTTATACAGTATTTAAATATTTGAAGATTAAAAAAAAAATATATCATTTCTATTACCAAATTTTTCATTGGGGCCATTTTTACCTACCTGTCATATGGGGCCATTTTTATCGGGGCCATTTTTTCCGGGGCCATTTTTTCTGGGGCCATTTTTTCCGGGGCCATTCTTACCTACATTCCTTTTTTTAGTGTGACAAGTCCTTGCCCAATATTTTTTTAACTTGTGTTATTATAAAATTATTTTACAAAATTTTAGAAATAAATAGGAAATCAAAATGCCGAAAACTGTTAGACACCTAAAAGGATGGTGCTAGGATGTATTTCTTCCAGATCTGTACCTACGTCTGCACAGTAGATTGTCACAAACTGTTGGTCCTTGCCCAGATTAGTACTGTATGTTTGTACCAAACTATGTTCTTGAGGATTTAAAAGTAATTATTTCAACATTTTACCTGCACCATCAGTACACATAGAAGTAGATCAATAACAATTAACATTTACAATTTACTACCAACTTTAACAACCAGAATATTGATGAAAATTCCATTTGGTATATGCTGAAGTGTCTAAGATTTTTTAAGCATGAGATCATACAGTATTTGGGCTGCTCCTCCAATCTGTGAGCAATGAATACCTGTTTATCTACCAGTAGGGAGTATGCAAAGATGTGTATAAGAGACAGTAAAGCCACTCACTACGCCACGTCCTTGGCGTTATTAACGCTACCTGCAGACCCCAGATTAGCTAACGCCACTGAGCTAACGCCAGTGATGCTTGAATGATTTGA
>NW_022747831.1:0-2033 GCF_011630105.1 Anneissia japonica | reverse complement strand
TAGGCCTACCCTTGCATCGCAGTAATACTGAACTAGGCCTAGCTTAGGCCTCATGTTTTTGTGGAAAGCTAGATAGTCGTTATGTACCCGACAGTTCGGCTGCCTTTATATTTTCACCTGTTTTCAGTTTGCATTCAAAGGGTACATTGCTGCAGAGCCAACTGTCGGGGATATAGTACTGTACCTTCATATGACTACTCATACGTATACAACAGAAAAAAAACGTCGCATGGAAGATCTAAATGAAAAAACGTTGCATTTCAGCAAGTATTATAACATTTTACTTTTATTGTAGGCCTTCTTCAAAATACCTATGCCTGCAGCAGTTGATTTTTTTGCCGTAAAACCAAAATAGTTTCATCCATGCCGACTTTCCGGTCGGTTAGCGTGAGCCCTGACTGAACTCTGCAGAAACTTCACATCGATCTTCGCATCGCGATGTAAAACAAAATGTCGGAAAACTTTTCTTTGACGCATGCGCATTTGCATTAATGTCTACACACACACACACACTACACACAATAAAAAACATAGGAAATAGCAAAAGTGATTACAATAGTTCCTATTGCATTACATGCATAGGAACTAAAAAGTCATAAGAATGGAATCAAGTTTATATTTAAAAGACGTTTTTATTGTACAAGTAAACATATCTGCAAGAAATCCTGAGATTTTCTAGTGAAGGAAGATTGAAAAATGACCGTTTGAAATAAAACTATTTGTTTGGGGAGGGGGAAGGGGAAAGAAATTCAGAATTTCTTCAAAAGTGATGAGGGGTTAATAAACTAATAATTTTTTTTTACGGGACCTTATCACCAATCAAGTTTAAAGTGTATTATTTACATTGTGACAATTCAATTCATTTCTATGTTTGCTTATGCAACAAGACTGTGCCCAAACTTTCTTTTAAAATATTCGCCTTATTACATTTAAATGCTAAAATTATCTTTAAAATACATTATTGTAATAGCAGCTGTTCTACAGTAGGTCAAATGTCGACTGTAAGTGTGTGACGTACACTCTACAGCCTCTGCGTCTGCTGCCACCCATGTCTTGGATTGTGCAGCTCGTTACTTACCGCAATCTTGATCAAATTCTTCTTTCACCAAACCCAGACCAACCACTGGGATCTAATTCAGCTTCAAATACTCACATATTAGCGTAACAATTTTGGGTGGAGGTTAACATGAGGTGTAGAACTGGTGATTCATCCTAGTTTCACAGGCGTCAACCTCTCTCACCAACAAATTCTTGCTACCATTTTATACCAGTAGGACTACTTTAATATTGGAAGCTAACCAAGGATTTTGAAGTAAATATTGATCAAACTGTCAATGCTCTTGATATTTTTATACACATTTCAAAAACTTAAATAGTTTAACTTTTTGGAATATATGTTTGTAATGTTGGAATCTTTATTCATTCCTGATGATGATCTAATAAAAGATCAAAATATTGAATCAGAATGACTAGTCTCACTTTATTTGGAGTATGTTTTATACTAAGTTATCTTAAATTAATTTGTAATGACTTTTCTTAACATGCTAGTATGCACTTGTGATTATGCATTGTGGGCCTACTCTACTTTACTTCACTCAAGATGTTATAACTTTTTATATTTTATCGTCTTTTTTAGATCGCCATTTTCCTTGTGTTATACTTTTGTAATACACCATGATGGATAAACAATGAGTCACTTACAAAGTACTGGTACATAGTTTGCATAATGAATCAATTTTACAATCCCAAGTCAACACCTGAGACCATGCTTAGACAGTGTACATAAGATAAGAATTGAACCTAAGCTTAGGGTCATGTCAACTTCATCAGGATTCAACAAAACATAGTAAACATTACCATGAAAACAAACATGATTTTAAGCTTTCTTTCTTCATAAAGAGTGGTAAAACATTAAGATCCACAAAAAAAAAAGATATTTGATTGAGTGTCTAATAAAATTGAGCTAACTTACATTACTGTATACTTAGTATACCCCTAAATAGATCCTAGTAATTTGATTGGTGGACACACAT
>NW_022747830.1:0-1799 GCF_011630105.1 Anneissia japonica | reverse complement strand
TAATCATGATGACTGTTATTGTTTAAATAAATACTGGTTTGAATGCACATACCTGAGTTTTTTTTTGTTTTTTATGTCCTTTTTTGATCTTTTTTTGACACGGCTAATGGTCTCGCTCTTATCAGATAAAATGTATGTGTAATCATCCTTCGTATCCTATGACAAAAATTCAAAATATTGTAATAGCATCCAACATATAATGAAAATGCACAATTTTTTCCCTTGTTTTGGTGTGCGCTTCCTTGTTTTTTCTTTAGAGGAATCTTATTATGCATGTTTCAGGCATTAAAAAAAATTATACACAATTCAAAACTAACCTCCAATGAATAATAATAAAATAATACTAAAAAATGTTTATAATAACAAAATTTTCATTTTATAAGATAGACACATGTAGTTGAGCAAAGAAAGTATTGTACTGAAAAAAACCATTGCCAATCAGCTCAGAAGCTTGCTTGGTAGTGTGAAATAGTAATTTGAATGTTAGTACATATTTTCTTTGCTCCCTATAATACTGTAGTTCAATGTAACTTACATGATTAATACTTTCACATGACAGTTCATCAAGCTGCAAATACAATTAAAATACCGATTAACAGAATATTAAATCAAACTAAATTTACTTGCGAAAAGGTTGTTGATATTTCCAGAAGGGAGTGCGAAAAAAAAGGAGGACAAGATTAAATTACGTGGGGAACCGTCTTCTGCCCTTATTACCCTCTCATTTTTGAAATAATGAAATTAGCCTGAAAATTATTCTCATATATGATCCCCATCCCACAAAAGTAGAAAAAAGGCTGCTGACAATTTATCTACATCTGTACAATTTTTTAAAAAAAAGTATTCTAACACGGTTGGGGGTGCGAGGTAGGTGAACATCACTCTCTCTGGATCTGCCTTAGGACTATCATAATGTTTAGATAATCATCCTGTGAAGCCGAGGCGGCAAATAAATATTGCCATATATACAAGATTATTAATAATATTCTAAAGCAAAATATTGAATAATGTTATGTCCTTAATAATTTTAAAAAGACCTTTGCAAATAATAGACAAATTACCATTTAAATAAACTAGATTATGCTGTACTTGGTAAAATATTGGGATGATTCCTAATATTCATTAGGTATTGACTTTTTGGGGATTATTATGGTCACTTAATAATATATTTTTAGTGAACATACACCTTTGTATCAGCCGCACTCACCGAAGTGTTATGTTCCACTTACATACTACTTACATACCTACTGAATATAACACTGATTCGCCTACTGTACTAATGTAATTGGAATTATATGAATTCTCACATGTGTTGCTGTAGCATGACAAGTCCTTGTCCAATATTTTGTAGATTCTTGTTAATGCAAAATTGTTCTTAATACAATATTTAATTGGACATTAAGAGAAATTCAAAAAATGCAAATAATGGTAAGACACCTAAAAAAATGGTGGTACAATAACATTTTTTCAGATCTGTGCACGAGTCTCGACAGAAATCGTCAGTTTTGGTCTTTACATAACTTAATATATGATAGTATAAAAATGTTGGGCCCCTCTTCAGTAATGGAGTTTTAAGAAAATAAAAAATTCACAAAACTGCATAAAATGATACCTTTATTGGCCTTCCCTTGAACACACTGATTCCTGGGTAATACTCTTCTGGTCCGGAGTGATAAAACATTTCGGCCCTTTTATGTCTCTCAGAAGCTGTGAATACAAGCAAAGTTTCATATAACTGTCGTGGTTCGGGAAGCCTCAGTATTGATTTAGTCCTGATTCGACCACTGAGGTTTGGTGGA
>NW_022747829.1:0-702 GCF_011630105.1 Anneissia japonica | reverse complement strand
ACATAATTATATTATAATATTAATAGTGATAATAATAATAATATTAGTAATAATAATAATAATTATTAATAATAATAATAATAATAATAATAATATAATCATAATCATAGTACGATAGAGAGGGCCATGGAGCGTATATCAGAAATTGCACCTGATCCATACAGCTTAATTCATGTACAGTCTTCTGACATCAAAGACTGGATGCTTTACAGTCAGAAAAGGGGGATTTTGAGGGTGAAAAGGTCCTTGAATAGCCAGAAATTTGACTGGACCAGCTTTATGCAGATCAATGTCAACAAGCGTAAGCCTGATGAGATCAATTTTAAGTTAAATCAATTTAAAAAACAAAATGAATTGAAAAAAAAAATTCTATTGAAGGTGGTTAATGCCATTGGGACAACAAAAAAAAAATAAAATTCTTGTGTTGACCATGTTCTCGACCTTGGAAAATTGTTTCTAAATAAAAATAAAGGCCTACTACTACAACTAGAAATAATTACATTCGTTTATAAAAAAAAAATAGGCCTAGGCTATAACCGGGACCGACGTTCGTTACCTTCGGCAAACCGGAGACAAAATAACACCAACAGTACATGTCTTCGATTAGAGCTTTATGACGGTGAGATAACCTCAAACACACACTATTTTTTATTGAAACTTTGAAGTTTTTTGGAACAGTACTCAAATTATAGCGAAAATAAA
>NW_022747828.1:0-565 GCF_011630105.1 Anneissia japonica | reverse complement strand
AACAAATTATATGTATTTTCTACATATTAGTAGACTATAAAATCGATTAAATAAGCCTTTGAAACCCATAAATTGTCAACATTTTCGGGGGCTTCACCCCAAGGACCACTTTCGAGACCTTTTAGTCGAAGCTTGACCACGCCGACCTTACTTTCGTCGGGGAAATCTGACACCTCGTCGGGGCATCGGCACCCCTCTTCGGGGACCTCGGCCCCCCGTCGGGCAAGTAATGGCGCCATCCCTGTAGAATACGGCCATTGATCTATTATTTATACCTCAACAGAATGTAGTTTACTTGCAAAATGCAATACGTTTGATTACTTAAATTGTAAACAGATGTCATTACCCTGTTAAACGAAATTGCAGTTAACATAAACGATTCATACAGACATCTGGCTTAAAAATAAACAATTACAACCTATTGTTTGCAGGGTCTGATATTTTAATTGCTCATCTCTAAAAATAATATCATAAACCATGATTACTCTACTTTCTTCACTAATAATAATCATCATTCGAATATTTTTTTAAATATACTGTCATGTAAATTTAAAAATTTGAAAAA
>NW_022747827.1:0-2734 GCF_011630105.1 Anneissia japonica | reverse complement strand
ACCTTGGATAAACCTCGACTCTAGTATCATGCACTGTTAAGGTGGTGACGCCGGCTCAAGTAAGGGAGTTGTGACTGTTAAGGTAAAAAAAAAATAATCTTAAACTACATTTTGTGAGAAATGAATGTATGTGAAAAGAGATAGGTTTTCAGTTGTAGCTTAAATGCAGGAACAGAAGATGCTTCACGGACACAAGCAGGTAATGCGTCTGAAAAAGCCCTGTCGACATAGGTTTTGAGTCGGGATGCTGGAACAGATAGTATGGATCTATTGGTCGTTGATCTGAAAGACCTTGAACAAGTTGCAAAACGGGACGTCAGAAGTTGATAAATGTATTGTGGAGCCTTGTTGTGCATGGCTTCATATGTGAGGTACAGAATTTTCAATGTGCTTGTTCATTGGTAACCAGTGTACTTGATGAAGAACAGGTGTAATATACCGTATTCATGCCTAGAAACCCCAGAGACAAGACATGCTGCTGCGTTAAGGCATAGCTGAAGTTTATTCAATATAGAAAATTGCATAACAATAATCTAGCCAAAATGTTATAAGAGCGTGAACTGACTTCAGAAGAGCGTTTTTGGTTTAGAAACTTTGAATATGCATGTAGTTGCGAAGGTAATATGAAACTGACTGACAAACTATGTGTATGCGTTTCTCCATCGTCATGGTAGGATAAAAAACAACCCCTACATTGTAAACTTTAGAAGATGGCGAAACATTATTGATAGGAGGTGGTTTTAGTAAGGTGTTTCAAATGGATTTGCTGCACTTTAGTCTTACTGGGATTGAAACAGAGCATATTTTGCAACAACCAGGACTGTACATCATGAAAGCATTCTTCAATAATTTTCTAATTTTCTTGGCTTCAGACCAGTGGTTAACATGGAAACTGAGATAGTGTTGATTGTTGAATGTTTTGTGTGTTGAATTTTTTATGGCAAGCAGGACATAGGAAAATTGTCAGTGTGACTGTCTGGACTTATTTATAAGAAATCAAGTTCAGAGAAGAGCCAATAAGATATTTCATGAATGTTTGCCCACATTGGAATACAGATGCCTGAGAGCAGATATGATCCAGACTTTTTAGAACATTAACAGTTTTGATATTAATCTCAGCACTTTTTTTTCATTTTCTGACTGCCATGGGACTAGAGGTCACAAATTTAAATTGTTTAAAAAGAGGGCTAGGCTTGATATAAGGAAGTATTCTTTTAACTGTAGCATGGTCGATTCTTGGAATAGTCTTCCATCTGAGCTTCTTCTGCCAATCTTTTTAAATCTCTTTTAAATAACCATTGGAAATCTCCAGACTAAATTTATTTCTCTTATTTATAAGTTTTTTTAAAAATTTGCAATGACGTCATTTAATTTTAATAACTTTTCTTATCACATCATAGGTTTCACTCTAATCTTGAAATCTTGCATTTTTTATCTATTGCATTTACAACAACATAACAATTTGAAGCAAAATATTAAAATGTACTGAAGGGTCATATAAGATTTAAGCTTTCCAACAGACACCACAATCAAGCAAGTAAGTTTTAGTAGAAATATTTTGGTAAAACATAACTTTAGAAAGTATGAAACAAACAAACATTCAAGCAAGCAAGTTATTTTATGTTTATTTTATTATAACAATTCTTATTACTGTTACTTTTATTATTTTGCTTTTATTAATACTTTTCATTATGTTTATTGACTTTTTTGATTGATTGTTTTTGCTCTTTTTCAACTTTTATAGAGAGATACATATTTCCCATATTTTACCCTAAATCAGCAGAGAAACTTCATATAACAATTTAATTTTTGCTTTTTGATTATCCCATCTCTGATTTTAGGTCTGTTGTAATGGTTATTGTTTGTATTGTTATTGATGAAATAAAATGAAATATTATTGCTGGTATTATTGTTTTTACTGCTATTGCCTATATATTACTGTTGTTATAATACACTGCCTTTTGGCTGTCACTGCAATATTCTATTTTTATTTCTATTATTATACTGTTTACTATTATATTTTGTTACTATTTTTGCTGTTATTGTTGTGCTTTTTGTCATTGCTAATGTTTTTATTATTATTTTTATTATCATTGTTATTGTTATTATTATTATTATCGATCATAGAACACAGAAAATAATTCTACACTGTCTGGATTTGACCCAAGTTCTGTCCATTGGGACGCCAAGCATGCGAACCATAGATTAGTCTGGATTACGTTAGGGCATTTAAAAAGTTAATCCTAGTAGCAAGTGCGATTTATGGCATATGCTGCTCATGCACTGTTTATTCTATGATCAACTTCTACATACCATCATTTACATACTAGGAATGATTGAATGCAGGTGACATTTAAAAATATGGTTTGATGAAAACATTTGTAATATATTTAGATTTTTTTTTTTACAGGAAGATTTTGAAGAAGGCAAGTTGATTTTATGTTTTTTTTATAGACATTTTAATGGAAATGTTTAAAAGAAAGAGCAGTTTATAGACTTTGTTATATAAACTGCAATACATATAATTACATAGCCTAAACCATAACCAGTGACCAAAACAAGAAAGTGGAATGTATTCATATTCTGCACATTATAAGTTTTTAAAGTGTAGGTCATCTTGAATTGACTTACTATAGCCAAAGTTATGAGTAAAAGTATTACTGCTTCTCTGTACTAAAATATAAAATACTGCCACATTCTTATGCTAATTACCTAGTTGAACATTTTAGCAACA
>NW_022747826.1:17598-28104 GCF_011630105.1 Anneissia japonica | reverse complement strand
CAATTCAAAATGAAAGGTACTGGTAGCCTTTAGTTAATTAAGTAAGCAAATAATTATATTCCGATAGTGTTTTTGTCAGTAGATTACAGGAATGGTATTTTTCCCTACCTGATGTGTTATAGTAGGTCTACTGAATGCTCAGCACGTTCCCAAATACTTGCGGAAAACATCGGGAGTGATTATGCTTGGAATCGAACCCACGACCTACAGATAACTAGCCTGGTGTCTTAACTACTAAATCACCTAGCATGTGCTTAGTGGCTAGTGTTGAATCCGATCCTCAATCAGCAGTTGCAGTTGGTAGTGTAATGCTATTCCGATGGTGTTTTCGTCAGGAGATTAAATCGGGAAGGTGTTTGCCCTACATGACGTGTTATCGTACGGAATGTTCAGTACGTTCCCAAACACTTGCGAAATAATCTCACAAGTGGGAATAGGAAAATAATAGTTTTGCCATAAATGACGTGTTATCGTACGAAATGCTCAGTACGTTTCCAAATACTTGCAAAAAAAGTATCACACTTAATTCGGGTGGGAATTGAACCCACAACCTCCAAATAACTAGCCTGGTGTCTTAACCACTAGCTAGACCATGTATTCTTATTAATGGTACACCAACACCATTCCTACAAATAATTATAGGCATTCGGATATCCGTTATGATCCTTTTCAATCAAACATATCTTAATACAGTATTTTTTGTTTTTAAAGTTCGATTCTTTAATTCCGAAGGTGTACTGATGTGCTCTTCTTAATTACTTATCTATACGACATGTTGAACTTCAAGGACATCGGAGAATATGATGTAACCTCTCTCGATATTTGTACGTAACTATTAACTTAATTGGCACTTATTTCCGATAAAAAGGGCTACTCATGAAGCATTTAGAATTTTTAGAGGATTATGGTTTATCAAGCAAAATTGTGCACTCGAAACACCCTTTACATAAGTAGATGATATTAATAAATAATAGTTATTTCATCGCAGCAATGTTCTTCTTCAAATTATTAGGTTTAACCGGAGGATCAAACATCCCTCCAAAAATGGCGAAGGATTTTGAAGAAAAATTTGCTTGCAAAACTCTGGTAAGTAGTCTGTTTTGTTTGCATATATATATATCTTTAAATGTACGAGTATGTGACTGTAAAATATTACCATAGTATAAATCCTGAATTATGACAGCACAATGTTTAACTAGGCCTAAACAGGCCCGTAGGCAGGGGGGTGCAGAGTCAAGCTTTACTGGATCTGTCTCTTATACACATCCAAAAGGTCCACTTTTTAAAACCTATGATTTCACAAAATCGTTCCAAATTATCACAAAATGCTATAGCATGCGTTGCATTATATATTTGCCAGCTTATCTAACCGTTGATTTTTATTAATGTGGTATAAAATTGGTTAGAAATTGATCGTCTCCGGTGATTGCAGATTGATCTATAATATGAAGAATGTTATCTATAGGACTGCACCGTAGGATGTACCGTACACGCCATAATAACGTTACTTTTTCAGGTCCCAAAAACACCCAAATTAATGAAAATTTAAATGAAATATTCATGAATTATGTGTTTGAGAAATCTATTATGTAAGACCCTCAAAATGCTACTTTGTCGCTTTTCTCACAAACCCCCTCCAGGCTTCTGCCCCTGGACCACTTTTTAAAAGTCCACTTTTTAAAACCTATTATTTCACTAAAATCGTTCCTAATTATCGCGAAATGCTATAGTATGCATTATATTTTTTTTGCCCGCTCTTCTATTCGTTGATTTTTAATGAAGTGCTACGAAATCTGTTGGAAATTATCAACTCCAGTAATTGTAGGCCTACAGATGTAAAGGACATGAAATATTATAATTTCACAGTGGTAGATTCAAGGGAGAGAGCCCCCTAAAATTATAAAAGTAATGGAGAAAAAAGAAAAGTTTGTCTGAGAGTGCCATTTCCGGCCACATTCAGGTGCCATAATCATAAATGTTCTTACCTCATCGGTATTGACCATCTGTCTGTGCAAGTTTCTTCCTTCACCCCACCCTTTATTTCTCCTGCTTTACTGTAGGTCCCTAGACAATACTCAAATGAATGAAAATTTAAATAGGATATTACAAATTATGGATTTTAGAAATCCATTAAAAAAGTCCCTCAAAATGCTAATTTGTCAGAGCTTCCAGAAGATTCGCCCCACCCTCGCGGGGATCCCTAGGCAGTCGCCCATCGTAAGGTCCGCTTCGGTTGCAAAACGCACCTCCCCACCGAAAATCCTGCCTACGGGCCTGCTAAATCATTTTCATTAAATTCCAGATAGTGTATGCTTCAACTGAAGTGATAGTAGCATCCATAAGCTCTCCGTTGGACCCACTGGATGCACGGTGTTCTGGAGTTCGAATATTGCCAAATGCAGAGGTAAATTAATAACCTTTAACCTTTTTACGGTGCCTGCACGCAGGTTTCAACACTTAAACATTTCCCAAACATAACTTCTCACATGATAATGATTATGTTTTTGTTAATTCAACTTCTAGATACAATTGGTTGATGATGACGGAAAGTGTGTACCTGTTGGCAGTAATGGTGAAATTTGGTGCCGCTGTTGTGGTAACTTTCAGAGATACATGGGGAATGATGAACAGACGAAAGCAGCTAAATCACCCCACGGGTGGTTTAAAACTGGGTAATTAGCTCCGGACCCGCAGTACAGACGGCCGTCGGCTGACGCTGTTCCCATAAAAAGAACGCAATGCTACTGGCGCGTGCAACGTCGACTTTGATAACGATTCGCTCGGACTTTCGCCAGTGAGAATCCATTCTATAGCGGGGCTGGTTGCATAAT
Source organism: Anneissia japonica (assembly GCF_011630105.1). NCBI lineage: Eukaryota > Metazoa > Echinodermata > Crinoidea > Comatulida > Comatulidae > Anneissia > Anneissia japonica. Next base: position 25,273 of record NW_022747826.1, on the reverse strand, counting down.
TTTTTATACTTTTGTTAATATCTTTTGAAAAGTAGATACAATGTCAACTAAACTAACTGAGGGGTAACATCAGATTGACATACTACTAAAAGTGAAATCATAACAGATAAGTTAATTTTTATAGAAATATTGAGAGTTGAATATTATTTTTAGATCTGATGAGGAGCTCTATGAATACCCGGCTGATTTATTAATAGATCTTTCCTGTGCTGATTGCTTAATAGATCTTTTTTTGTATGGGCGGCCGTTAGGGCCAATATACTCTACTGCCCTCATCCGAGCTTTCGAAATTACGAGACCTTTTTTTTAATGATGCAAATTGCCCCGTCCGAGGGGCAAGTTGCATCATTAAAAAATCAACATATCTTTTTTAATATCAACTGAATACCTCTAGCAGAATTATATAAACAACAAAATATATTTTGAAGGCCAACTTCCAATACTATAACCTTTGATAATTACCCAAGAAAGAATAACATTATGGTCGTGTGTTCTAAAGCATGGATTTCAATTTTCTTGACAAAAATGGTATATTCTACATGATCATCGCCCCCATACCCTTATTTAACCTGTTCACTAATCTGTTGAGTGTGCTACACTGCTATATAATGCACATTGTTGTCCTTTGCGACACTTGGCACAGGCAGTCTCTCGGTCAATAAAAATTTGCTTGCCACTCACTTCAGTTGTTCTGGGTCTTTTCCCTATTTTTCTTTTGAATGTATCGTCTTACCATTGTTCAAGTATTGTATTTGTTAAAATATTCAAAAAAAATATTAATTAATTTTTTTAATTATCTATACTGTTTACAAAAATATAAATGTATAACTCTTAACTTACGGTATTCATCAACATTATCTTAGTGCAATTATATGTACCAAACCAATGCATCAGTATTTTACTTACATGGGTAAAAGGGTAAAAATAACGATTTCTTTGTTAAAATATTCAAGCTTTACTGGATCGCGTCAAACGTTTGTGTGCTATTAGGCGATGGGTGTGGTTGCCAGAGCCCAATATGTTGATATTTAAAGAAAACCCCTGTGATGCAACTTGCCCCCGATGCAACTAGCCCCGCTCTCCCCATTCTTTGCTGTGACTGACAGTCAGATTTCGTCGTGTAGTTATGCACTCAAACAAAACGGATATGGTTTCGTCTGCCGATGGTCCTTGTCGTACGATAGTCGTACGGCGCAGTGTGTCCGGCTTCAATATTGTTATTTCCTAACTAATAGAAAGGTACGTGAAAATAACTAGCAATCATCATCATCATCATCATCATCATCATAATCATCATTATCATCATCATCATCATCATCATCATCATTTTCAATCTTCATCATCATCACTATTATTTACAATAGTAAATTAGTAAATCATGAATATGTAAATACATTTGTATTATGAAATATTTATAATATTGATATTTACTTTAGTGACCTTGGTGTTTTTAACGCTGCTGGTGTGTTGTCAATAGTCGGGAGAAAAAAGGTAATATATTTAAAATAGCCACACGTTGATCTTCATTGTCAATGAAGAAGTCAATCCTCAAACAAAATGGACCTGTCCACAAGCCCCGCCCTTGGATGCTAGGGAGCTTTCGATTTGCGCGACGATTCGACGCTAGAACGGAATGACTCATGCGTGACCGTCCTACCGGGCGTCCTACGTTCTTACATACGTAGATTTGGCCAAATTGCGTTCAGAATCTACTCGACGAGGTGACCTTAACGTTCTCGCATGCGCAGATGACTTTTAGTGACGCCATTACGTTCTAGGTCCTACCGTCGTCGTGCAATCGAAAACTCCCTATTGTGGGTTTGGGACAAGCGTGTGTTGCGCTCTTCTGATTGATCAATAGTTACGTTTGGTCGACACTCCGGAAATGTCTATTATTTATGTCTACCTAACCCCTCACACTTCACGCAAGTAATCCACAACCCTGCACTAGATCCAAATTAGTGTCGTCTGAGCTTGCACGACGGGGGTCCGAAGATGTCGCCGATGGGTGGAGGCTGGTTTATGTGACTGCTGAAGGCAAATTTCCCCGGGAACATACGTGGGCGGGGTCAGGAGCAGGCCAAAACCTCTCATCTCAGAGGGGGTCCAGAGGGAAAAGTTCCAGAAACTCAATTTATGGATGATTTGAAAGGTTTGTTTAATGAATTTTAAAGTTTCACACTCTGTATATTTATTTTATACCGACGGGAGTGGTGGGGGTTACAGCTCTTTTCGATTCCCCTCTCACTGGCGCCACAAATCCGAGTACCTTACATAGTGTATCGGTATATACAAAAGAAATATTTACTTTGCATTAGACTATCGTTCAATAGAATTTTATTTTTGTTTACACAGGATATGATAGACAGGGGTGGTATAAAGATTTTTCCAGCCAACATAGAAAATGTTCTCTCACGACATCCATCTATTGAGCTGGTTCAGGTTGGTAATCTTATCTCAATGAATTTTCTTCATCTTGTTTGCTCCTTATAATTTGTTGTGGGCGCGTCTACATCTACAAATTGACGTGACATAGTTTGGTGTACCTACTTGGGTACGCTGTGTAGCGCATTCCCTTCCACTTCACTTTCGCACCTCCCTCTCCCCACCTAATCCCTCACACTCCACCTTCGAACTTCCCCTACCCCATCAGGCTCCTATTCCAATAGTGACATAAATGGATCCAGAAATAGGCCCAGTAGTACGTGTTTCGCCCTGCCCCGAGTATAGTAGTAACGCACGTGTCTGCGTACGTCTACACTGTCATAGGACCATAGCAACAATATCCAAGGGGCGGAGCTTAGCGGAACAGTGCATTGTGCCATTTATGTTCTCGTTGATTCCTATGGTGAGTGATTTAATGTTGGTTATCTATTGCTTAATATTTGCCAGGTAATTGGGGTACCGGATGAGCGCCTATCTGAAGAAATTTGTATTTGCTTAAGGTATGTAAGACTATTATACTCATTATATAATTTTAACACAGTGGAATCACTGTGCATTAGATACTACCGTACTTCATTATTATAACTATATAAAAGTTATTTGTTATAATCGTAGCTGCATTATAGTTACAAGTATTTATTTTATTTATGAAAATAGGACAAAGAAGAACGTCATCATTGACAAAGACCAGATTGTCTCTTACCTAACTGGAAAGGTGCGTAAACTCAATAACGATGTTACTTTGAGTGACCTTACTCATAATTGTCTTATGTTAGATCGTACAAATAGTTTTAAACGTTTATTTCAAAAAGTCAACAAGAATGTCCGCATATTATATTAATTTCATGATTATTGTAGGATTTATATTTTATATATATATATATATATAATTATTTATATATTTTTATTTTTTTTTTTTGTTTTTTTTTTTTTTTTTTTGTTTTTTTTTTTGCTTATGGAAAATTAAATTCTTTTATTAGGTGAGACTCGAAGGAAGTGTACCTGGCTATGTGTTGATTTTTGACAGTTTTCCGAAATCGATTACTGGAAAGGTAAGACCTTTAAAGATTTCTCCCAATTTTATGATTAAATTTTATTTATATTAATTTATTTTCAATCTGTCGACAAAGAAACAAAAATATGGATTTAACGGGGTTGGAGGAAAAGCAAATTAAACAAAAATCTGCCATCAAGTGTTTTTTAACCAAGCCCCTACAAAAAATAAAAATGGAATAAACATGCTAATACTATATTGATTTTTCAGATTGACCGTATGAGTCTCACAAAACAGGCCATAGACCGAATTCAAAGTAAGGTACAATTAACGTAGTAACAATATTGGAACCACCAAACTGAGTCACTCGCGGCGACTAGTTAGGCATGGCTAAAAAATAGTCTTTCCTAATAAAACGGGCCTGAAATATTTAAAATAGGCCCTAGTAAAACTAGTGGGCAATTGCAAAAAGAATTAAGTTTACGTAGAATCTTCATTTGTACCAAAAAATGTCCTAAAATTGAGAAAATAAATGTATGTTATATAAAAATTCAATAAATCCGATACAGAAACACAAAAACTAGCGATTCATTACGTCTGTGTGCTTAAAGTTAATATGATTATTCTGTAAAATTCTATAGAATATAACATCCGATGTTGTTTTTACATCACATCAGACAGGTGGTCTGTTATATAAAACAGATTTATGACGAATTAAATGTAGTTAAAAGCACACGTAAGTACTGTAATCAAATGTTGTTGTGTATTTTTAAGCTAAATACAGTAGCTAAATACTTCTCTTTGCATAGTTTTCTTTAATCATTGCATTTTTTTTTTCTTTCTTTTTCTTTTTTTTTTTTGTTTTGGTTATTCCATTGCTTCTACTCCTTTACTCTATTTTTTGTTGTATGTTTAACATGGACTTTTGTCAATTTGTCTGAAATAAAAGATTGAATTGAATAAGTTATACGTCTCATTATACGTGCTTCACTCATGCCTCGTTACTGTTACGGCCTACAGATCTTTCCCGCAAACATTTAATTCATGTGCTATAGGCGTAACCATGCTGCGTATTGCTATCACCTTGGCTGTGGTCATTGCATTGGCATCAGGATCAAGAGGAACTGAAGCTGCCCAGCAGTGCCCTCTTTACTGGACACAATTCCACTGCTACAGGTAATACCAACTACAATCTTTTAAAACATTTTGACTCACTATAAGCTATCGTTAATTTCTAAGCTACCTTAAAGTCTGGCTAAGTTGTAACCTGATTTTGTAAGACACTGAATCCGAAGAGTTTTCATCATGAAACATCCCTTCAGTGTCTTAACTATCACAATTTATGTGACAAATAATAACACACCCATATTCAGGTGCAATAAAGCATCGCCATGCCCATATATTTAGGCACATCACATTTATTTGTCGCATACAATCTGATAGTGCGGACGGAGCTTTAGAAAAAAAAAACAGTCAAGTACAACCAAAGGTAGGCCTACTAGCAATGCAAGATCGAGCACTCGCATAGCAAAAATGAGGCGGAAATTGGTTCAGACGTACGCGGCGCCCTTCTCTTTCTATAATGCAGGTTTTCTATAGTTGGTCCAAACGTATAGGGCGCCCTCCTGTTGCTAAGATCATCCCAAAACGATATAATACATTTGTCCAGTGAAAGTGATTTGCAACTATTTCTTGTAAAATGATTATGATTTTCATTATCAAATGTAAAATACGATTTTTTTTCAAGCACATTTCCATTTAAACACTTACCATATATACTAAAGATGATCGTTTAAGGTGAAATACATCATTAAGGTTTAGCCAACCAAGTGATGTGAACATTTCTTTAGAAGGTGTGAGAAATCGAGATTATTCATACCGTAGAACCACTATTAAGGGAACATCTTATCGACCAAAAGGAGTGTCCCCTTAATAGAAATGTATTCAGCGGACACTAACAAAAAGTGTTAAACTGTCCCTTAATACGGGTTTTGACCTACGAATGAGTTTCTGTAACTAATTTATAACAATAATTTGGTAATGAAGCCTGGTAATGAAACTTATATGCCAGCTTCATCAGGTACCAGCTTCACCTGATGAAGCTGGCAATGACTGCCAGCGAAAGCTTGTGTTAAATAAATAACATCTAAGTTAGTCTCTGAGTGCTGCCTTTAAATTTTCTAACAATAATTTGCAATTCAAAAGATAATTCCTCTATGATATGTAATCAACAGATATGCAATTAAAGTTGTATATGTTCCCGATATTGTTTCTTGATTCAAGTGCATTGTTAATGAACAAATAGTCTTTTTTCTTAATTGAGCTTTCTATTGGATGCACAAAATAGAATAGCGTGAGTAGAGAAACGACTTAAAAATAAATGTACAGGCTGTAAGATGTATATATATAATACTATATAAAAATACACAAAACAAGAAATCACATATCACATGGTTAATGGTCAAAACTTACATGATTGTATTTACACAAAGTAACACATGGACTAAGCACACTCATGTCCATTCTAAAGATTGAGAGGAAAACATGGTTTGATGTTAGCTCAGAAGGTGTTAGAAGGTTGAATGATTAATTATGAGTTAAATTGATTTGACTATTTTCCACACTCGGAAAGTCCCCTTAATAAGGGTGTCCCCTTAATAGGGGTTAGACGTAGTTTTATAAAAGATATGTCCCCTCGTTTCACGGAGTCCCCTTAATAGGAATGTTCCCTTTATAGGAGTGTCCTAAAGGAGTGGCTCTATTGTTATTAGAAAAAAAGAAAAGAAAACTGTAAAAATGATTTTAATAATCCTGTTTACTCCTGTTTACAGAATGTCTCTACGAACAAAAAAAAAAACCATTTTAACAAGGAACCATCACAACGTGGCCAAGGAGTAAGCAAAGTGTGGAGACCACGACCAGGCGTTGCAAATGCTTGACGAGGCCTACACGATGCAATACAAATTAGGTCTAGATCACCACGATACGTCTCTTATTCACAACAACAGGGGGAAAGTTTATGCTATGAAAGAGGATTATGAACAATCAGAGAAAAACTTTACTATAGCATTAGGTCTTCGTAGAAAAATACTTGGTGATGTGCACACATCTACAGCCGGTACACTACATCAGTTAGGATAGACACTACTGAAGGCAGGGAAGTTTCTGCAAGCTGTACACAGATTTGAGGAAGCTTTTGTTACCAGAAAGGAAGTCTTGGCACAGCAACCTCAAAATAGAGGTGTTGCTGAAACCTTGGGAAATCTCTGTCAGGCTTATGAGAAATCCGGACAGGAAGAAAACACAGAGAAAAATAAAGAACTGTTAAATAATAGTTAACTCGATTGTCGACATTTAAGAAATGAATGTTTTTGTTTATATTTGCTTATTTCCAATCTTAACGCAGTTATTTGTGAGTGCATTTAGTGGGAGTACTTTCACAGATGCCGAGTATAGACTAACTCAGCCCCACCATGTATGATTATGGCACCTCTACAATTGATTAACAAAAAGCAGACCTTATATTTTTACAAGAAACACACTATAATAAAAACAAAAAAACTAAATTATAATGTTATTTTAAAGAAAAGGAGTTAAAGACTTCTATTTAACTTTTGTAGAAACCAAAAACTACCAAAAGTGCAAAGCAAGTGGAAAAGTAATCTACAGATGAGTACAATAGATTGGGATGCATCGTTGGAAGAATAAGGTGATTTCTATGATGCACATGAAAAAGAAAGCACATTTTAACTTTAAATTTGGTCACATGTTACTTCCAACAAAAGCAAATTATGGAATCTATCCGCTACAAATTTATTTGATTACTGCAAACTACCTGAAAATGAAGAACACCTGTTATTTAAATGCAGGAATACAGAACCATATTTGGTAAAATTGTATTCTTTGTTAGAAACATGTTTTTCTATTCCACCTATTTTAGTAAAGTGGAGTAAAATTGTACTTGTATGTTTAACGAAATAATTATATTAATAATGATGTAATTTCAATATTCATATTTTGCATTTACAAAAGTAAAATCAAGCATAGGCTTGGACTCCGAAGAAACTGTCCATGGATAATGTTTGTATCGAGTTGAAAAACTTGATAAAATTTGAATTTTTATTAAATAATGATAAAGCAAAAAATGGTCAAAGATCGACCTTCGTAAGTTAAAATCTACAAGTAACATTTCAGCACTATACCCTCGACAAAGGGGCGTTTGTATATGTTTAAATG
>NW_022747826.1:2829-17422 GCF_011630105.1 Anneissia japonica | reverse complement strand
AGTAAATTGTACTTGTATGTTTAACGAAATAATTATAATAATAATGATGTAATTTCAATATTCATATTTTGCATTTACAAAAGTAAAATCAAGCATAGGCTTGAACTCTCTGTCCATGGATAATGTTTGTATCGAGTTGAAGAACTTGATAAAATTTGAATTTTTATTAAATAATGATAAAGCAAAAAATGGTCAAAGATCGACCTTCGTAAGTTGAAATCTACAATTAACAGTTAAGCACTATACCCTCGACAAAGGTGCGTTTGTATATGTTTAAATGTTTTTATTGTCATTGGGTTTTTTATTGAACAAACAAGGTGGTATTTAAAGAAATAAATAAATATTATAGTATAATCATTGGAAACCCTGTGTTTATAGCCTCTCTACCCAATATTGTTTCATAAACCTGAACTGTATTCAGGTCTTATCGGAAATTAGAATATTTTTAATTAAATAAATTATATATTTAAAAAAAACGCGAAAGGGAGATAATTAATAACAAAGTATACATGGGGTGCTTCGTTTAAGTTTTTGGTATTATCCTCGCGCCGTTTATTTTACCATATTTTATTGTTTAATATCTATTTTAATTATATGTATAAATTTAACTCTTGATATGTACAGTATTAGTACTCAAAGGAAGAATGAATTACATTAAAAATGAATGCATTGATAATCTGAGCTAATCATTGAATTGGAATTGTATTTCAATGTGTGTATGATATATTATATGTATGTGTGTGTATGTATGTATATGTATGTATGTGTGTGTATGCGTGTGTTGTATGAGTATATGTGTATATATATACATATATATATATATATATATATATATATAATTATAATTATAATTATATAGGTATATATGTATGTATCTCACGATGGTATAAAATTTTAAATAAAATAAAATTATATATTAATTTAATTTTTTTCGATATCACTTACAAAATGTGCATAACATTATTCTGTGATGGTTGAAATAAAAAAGGTGGGATACACCCACGAAAGAGAAAAACAAATATTTGGGAAAAAAATGGAAATGATACTGAGAACAAATTATGCTAAAAGTCACATTATTTTATATTTTCACAACCAGTAACAACGTAACAACCGCTGGTTCAACTGGTTCATTGAACCTGGGCCCCCGACATAGGGGCCCCGACATATAAGGGCCCCGCCCACTTATATTTATAAAATCTGATACGCAGTGAATAAATAAAAGTCTGGATTTATAGATTTTATATTTATGCAACGTAATACAGCACATTATAATTTAATACTGTACAAAATAATCAATTATACGTGCCTAGGCCTCTATGCAGTGGCGGCTCTAGGATGTATTATTAGTGAGGTTTTGCATAAGTCAACGACGGACGGGCTCAACGACGGTATCTGACACGAAAATCGATCTGCGCATGCACGACCCTCCGCAGCTTCTCGTTCTTGGCAAAAGCACGAACTGTTTTTGGCCAATTTATTGTCCGTGGAGAATCACGAACGACTAGTTTTTTAAGAATAGGAACCCCTGGACGACCAAAAATGACACTCCGATTGTGACAGACATGTGTTGGCTTGGCGTTGGCCTATTTTTATATATTTTTTAGTCCGACTGCTCGACGAGGTCTGTCCGAAGGGGGGGGGGGCGGTGTGGGGAGAACTTGAACCATGGGCGTCGATGGGGACACGTCCCACACATTTCAAAGTAGGGGAACATCATATCAGTTGTCCCAACCCCCCCACTTTTCACCAATCTTCTATAATTAAAACCTCATTTCAAAGCGAATGGAAAGAATAACAATTACACATGACTATCATGAATTTTGTCTGTTCACTTTTCCAAGTGCGGTACGTATTTTCGGACCAAAACCGAGTAAAAAGCAATAGTTTCTACATTTCGTAACCATCACAGTAAACACTACATCGATTTTATGGATGCTAGGGAAAAGGTTATCAGAGGCTAAATTTATTGTGAAATTAGTGTACTTTACGTTGTTAAAATTGGAAGCGTGTAAAGTTATTAGGCCAATGTTTTTTCAAACTCAAAAGTGCACAATTTCTACTATAAACGATTTATTCCTTTTGTATATTATTATGACCCGTACTAGTGTTTAATATTATCTGCATAGGCCTACATAGGTTCCTGTTTTTCCTAATTTCAAAAAAAAAAATTAGAGTTAGTTAATTGAATTTTATATAGCCATTAAAAAATAATTATACAGCCTTTTCCACGGATAGGTCTATCCAAATCAGTTGGTTTTGGTGTGATATTTCACTATTTGCTGCCTTCCAGCCAAGGGGCCACGAAAGGAACGTTCAAGTCTCAGACTTTCACCACTATACACGAAAATCGTATCATTGAGTAATAAACCTATATGCTCAAAGGAGTATGAACTCATGCATATCATCTTAGGGGCGGATACAGGGGGAAGGTTTTGCATTTCTGAGCACCAGAGGTCCATATTCTCAAATTTTTATCAACTCAGCTCTACACACATTCGAGCTGTGGTAGTGTGGACTCTCACGCACCCCTATTGCCAAATCCTGCATGCGGCCCTAGCATCCATAAGAAAAAGATTTATAGCAGTTTGAGGCATGTAGCAGTTTGAGTGGTATGCCTATCTTCTAAAAGCATATTGGTACATTTATAAGGCCATTGGACTTGCTTTTGAACAGTTTTGGCTACGTGGCATACCACTGAGATTAGTCTTCTTTAATTGAGTTTGAAATTTCTGTTTATATTTGTTTTCAACTAATAAAAATAATCTGACTTAGATTTTCAAATTACTTTTTACTCGTGCATTTGTTTTAAATGAATGATTATTTAAGGCGTTTACATAATCTAATGATATCAGGTGTGATCATTTCATTTTATTTAGCTTTAAGTAAATACAAATAATATACAAGATAATTGTTGACATTTTTCATTGGTTAATCTAATAAAAAAAACATCAATTCAATAAAATATCGAATGTGCTTTGGTCATAAGAAGTGGAAGTGCTTATTATTATGGTCAATTCAGCCAATAGCCGGCTCTTAAAATCGTAAGGATCCCTGTTCCAAAACAAACCCATCGGTGATACACATCTTAGTTGACAAGGTCAATTTGCATGCACGAGGGGCCCCACTGTACACTTGAACCAGGGCCCCTCATAACCTAGTTACGCCACTTTTCACAACAATAAAATAATAATTACCTACTTGCGGTGAAACTAAATCTAAAACGCTTTCATGAAGTATGATCACCTGAGGTGATTCAAAAATATGAACAATATAGTTGAACAAACTGTAAAATATCAAACAAAAACGTGTGTGCCGATATTTCAATGGCTTGAAAAATACGCTTTTAAAAAGTATTTTTAGTGCATTGTACCATGGTACGAAGCATACGTAAATACCTGAATGAAAGAAAATAGCCTCACAGAAAGCAAGAAGGACGCTTACACTGTGCCGCTGGGTGAATACACTCCACTTGCAGGTATGGCGTTGGCCAGAAGTTCTTCAAATGATAAATTTGAGCCGGTTTCAGAGGCATATTTTTGTGATACATGTTGTAAGAACATAGAGTATGGTTGTATTATTAAGCGTAAACAGCTTAAAAGAAATTTAAGGATGTGCAACTCTGTGGAAAACAACAAATACGAGTCCCTGTCTCTTATACACATCTAGATGTGTATAAGAGACAGATATATATATATATAATCAAAGAAGCTGCATAGGCAGCGTGACAAGATATAAAATTAAAAAAAACACGGTTGTGATCTGCCTCAGTAGAAATTTATTTGACACGACATGTTTCGGGCATAGCCCATCATCATGTATGAAAAACTGTGAGATAAATTTGTAGCAGTACATTAACAAAAATATAACGTGATCATCTAATCAAAAAAACAGATAATAAGCAGTCTACCGGGCTCATGCGTCTAAATAAACAAAGAACATAAATAAAACAATAGAACAAAATGGGGCAGGCACCGAAGTAGAGTCAAAATAGACACACCTTAGAGAGCGTTAACCAAGTATTATATGGTGTAAGAAGTATTGTACAATGTAGCATAAAATATATGAATAAAACAGGCGTAGTAACCAATAATGCGTGTTACATCTAAAAATTATGCCCTCTGATAATTAGTATTATACCCTCTGATAAATGAGTCAAAATGGACACACCTTAGAGAGCGTTAACCAAGTTTATCATGTAGTGCTTGTATCACTTGACCCTCTACTGACTTTCATGTTGGAGATAATATTATTTGTACCACCAGGAATCTCATTTACTGTGTTCATTGTATAAAATGTAACATGTTATATATTGGTGAAACCAAGCGTAAATTGGGAGATAGATATGGGAAAAATTTCCGTTCTATAAGACTTAAAACACCTAGACTCCCAATTGCTGCTCATCTCTCTAATAACCACACACTTTCTGATATAATAGTCGGATGTAGGAAAATATGACCCCGGTAAAAATGACCTGGATAAAAATGGCCCCGGTAATAATGGCTGCGGTAAAAATGGCCCCGGTAAAAATGGCCCCAAATGACAAGTAGGCAAAAATGGCCCCAATGAAATAATTCAGTGATAGAAATAAATTTCTTTTTTTAATCTTCAAATATTTAAATACTGTAAAATAGCAAGTATTGAATCAATAAATAAAAAATGACCCCAATTATAGAATTCAATAAATAAATAAATTTTTAAATGCTGTAAAATACTCGGTAGCAAAAATTGAATTAATAAATCAACAGAAACCATATGCATATTTGAAAACTAAAATAACTTAGTTTTTAGCTGATTGATTAATTAATAGATCTTTTTGTATTGGAGGCTGTAACAGTTATGGTTAAGTATTTATTATTATTATTATTATTCTCTTTTTCTTTAAGAACAAAAAAAATAATTTGATGTTCATATCAACCCATTTATGAGGAGTTTAGCAATACCCGGATTGAATTTCTGGAAAATTGTGATTGCGTGAAATGGGCCACAAATAAATTATTTTAGTATTAATAAATGCGTGCAATATGTTTATTTTTTTGATTAAATTGTTGCTATTTCTTAACATTTAAATGGAAAAAAAAGTGTTATCATGGCTTCTTTTTTTATCTTTGAATATGTAATTCCTGCAAAAAGTAAAATATAAATGGCTATTTATTTGATATTAGATTCTTTTTAAAAACTAAATTATTTCAGTTTAAAATAAATGTGTATAATGAATTAAAAAAATCAATTTTAATACAGAATTTTATTATTATTTTTATTTTTACCTACCTGTCATTTAGGGCCAATTTTACCAGAGCAATTTTTACCAGAGCCATTTTTACCGGGGCCATTTTTACCGTAACGACATAATGGTCACCGGCGTTAAGATTTGTAACAGTAGGGTAAGAATGCTTTGATCTTCAGTTTATTCATAGCTATGTTACCTACTAGGGGTAATGTTTTGATTGGTCAAACACTTTTGGTACTTGTTTGAATTGGTCCAACACTTTTGGTACTTGTGCATATAAGCTTGCAAATATGGATAATTTTTTATTCCTGATGATGACATAATTAATGTCGAAGTATTGAATCCCGACACGATGCCGTACATTTCGATACTTGGAGTATATATCATTGTAAATCCACGTGTGTTCTTCAAATTATATATAAGTCGTTGAAACAAAAAATTATGACAACAAGGCATGTAGACTGTAGAACACTTCATTTATTTTCGAAAGAAATTTTCGACCTGTCATCTGGCCTTCATCAGCTTTACTGAATGTACAAGTTGGCTGTTACAAGTTCTATACTGTACAATATGAACAATACAATAGAGGTGTAGACGGATTATAAGCCAATTATCTAATAGTTTATGCGGTAATATATAAAGAGAAATCCGACAGAGAACAAAGCGGTCAAGTATAGATATATACATTTATTTACAGGACTACATTCGTTGAGAGCTATGCTACACGATGTATTATGTCCTTTATTCGAACACTGTATATATATAATGTGTGTGTGTGTGTGTGTGTGGGCGGGTGTGTGTGTGTATGTATGTATTATATCTTGCTTTCAAGGTGCTGCCACCATGTTCATTGTGTTTTTTTGATATGGAAATAAATGTCATTTAATCTGAATCTACTAATCATATAACCAGACTATACAAAGAAACCTGAACGATTGCTATCTGTAATGTATATAGCCCCGGTTCTTAATTAATTTGTTTGAAGAGCAAAATTATTTTTAAAGTTGACAAAGATAATCTGCTGTTTGTTGAAGGCAATCGTTATACATCTGTGTGAAACTCTTTCCTCCAAGATAGGTCTATTTGAATGGGTTTTTTATATTTTTTTTTATTAGGTCGCTTTACCCATTTAATTGATCACAATAGAAAAGCCTAGTTTAAACGTCGGCCTATTTTTTTTTAATACAAAACGTGTTCCGCTTCTTGTGGTACACAAAATTGTTATTATCCCTGTAAAGTAAAGAATGCTATTGACAAATCACAGTGAACAAAGGAAAACACTAAGATGAACTTGGCTGCACAAAAGTCGGTGTATATTCTATGATTTGAAAAGAATGCTATTGAAGAAACACTGTGACACAGAAGAGTACAGTATGACTCGCATTATTTGTAGGAGAATCGAAATATATTTTTATGAGGAATTTTTATTTATTTATTTATTTTTTATTTTTTTGGTTAAAATTAAGTACAAATGTTACAGACGATAAAACCCAATAGACGTATTCAGTTCAAAATAACCTCAGTTTAGTTATGTTTACCTCTATGTTTTAACAATGGGATTCTTCTTCTCCTTTGAGTCTCAAACCAAGCTATTATAATTTTCCTTTTTAATGAAACTGAATTTTAAAATTATTTTGTATAGTTCATCATTGTTTACGTGACGCTATTATTGAATAAATATAATGAAAACAACTCTGCAATCATTACAATTTTAACACATCGCCTGGGTTACTAGGTCGAGTCAATAGGAATACCAATCCTGGGAATATATTTTTAGTTCTGTTTACAGGGTTTAATTTTAAATATGAGTGGTGTAACCCCTACATCCTAACTCGTTTGTGCTTTTTTTTTTTTTTTTTTTTTTTTTTTTTTTTGCTTTTTGCTTGTTGGAAGTGAAGAATAAGACCAAAGAAAACAACGAGTGATCGATTTTGGCGCTAGTTATTCTACTTATGGCCTACATTATCTTCCTCATTTTATTGTTATTTCGTTTTTCCTCGAGGGTCAAATTAAATTGCCTTGCCAGCCAAACTTGACTCGTGAACCATCTAGAAGAACCAAGATTTTCAACAACCTTTAACAATTTTCTTATTGGATTCATATAATACGAGGCAGGCGCGGATTAATATTCATTCAAACTATCGATATTTGTTTTCAATTAATAAAAATAATCTGACTTGGATTTTCAAATTAATTTTTACTCGTGCATTTGTTTCTAAATGAATGATTATTTAAGGCGTTTACATAATCTAATGATATCAGGTGTGATCCATTTCATTTTATTTAGCTTAAGTAAATAAAAATAATATACAAGATAATTGTTGACATTTTTCATTGGTTAATCTAATAAAAAAAAAACATCAATTCAATACAGGACAACAAACCAAGTAGTAGTCTCAAACCAAGCTATTATAATTTTCCTTTTTAATGAAACTGAATTTTAAAATTATTTTGTATAGTTCATCATTGTTTACGTGACGCTATTATTGAATAAATATAATGAAAACAACTCTGCAATCATTACAATTTTAACACATCGCCTGGGTTACTATGTCGAATCAATAGGAATACCAATCCTGGGAGTATATTTTTAGTTCTGTTTACAGGGTTTAATTTTAATTCTGAGTGGCGTAACCCCTACATCCTAACTCGTTTGTGCTTTTTTTTTTTTTTGTTTTTTTTTTTGTGATCGATTTTGGCGCTAGTTATTCTACTTATGGCCTCATTATCTTCCTCATTTTATTGTTATTTCGTTTTTCCTCGAGGGTCAAAATAAATTGCCTTGCCAGCCAAACTTGACTCGTGAACCATCTAGAAGAACCAAGATTTACATAGTAGGCCTACGTCAGCAACCTTTAACAATTTTCTTATTGGATTCATATAATACGAGGCAGGCGCGGATTAATATTCATTCAAACTATCGAACATGTTAAATCATAGTTTAAGCACGGGTATAATATTTTATCAGTGATGCATACAATGCTTATAATAAAAGCATATTATGTGAACAACACAGTCAAACTTGGTGCGTTGTATGTTAGTCGTCGTGAAAATGGAGGTGTCGTTGAATATCAGCTATGCCAGTTCGAATCAATGTTCTCCTCTCATTGGACTTACGTTGCATCAGCTGCTTGAGAAGAGGGTTAATGAACATCCAGATCGTGAAATGTATGTCTTTCCCGAGGATGGCGAGAGAATCACATTCAAAGCTTTTAAAGATCGGGTATGTAAAAAGATCAGAGTGCCCATTTGTAGCACGATTGCTTTGGCAAAATTTGGACCCCCGTAGCATGCAGCATTTAATAATAATAATAATAATAATAATACAGGCAATAGAAACGTACTGTAGCATCATAAATTGGCAGTGACGTGAATTTTTGTAGTAAGAAAATAGATTGCAAAAAAATTCTGTAGGTGCCATTTTCGGACTATTTCTCACCTCATGCCAACCATTGTAGGCTTGGGGAACAATCCACCTGTCGGGGAACGAGGACATGTCTGCTGCAGCCACTCCAAAATCAGCAAAAGGTCAATCCTTACATGTTTAGAAAAATACCTGTTTTACTTTTTTGGGTAGGATGCGTGGGAAGTAAAATATTATATACTGCATCAAATAGCCTATTTCCGTCCACCCCTTCATTAAAACCTCGGTCTTCCCATGCTAACACTTCAATAGGCCTTTTCACGAATCGGTAGAAATCTTGAAGTGATGACAAACATTGCGAATCAGCGGTGCGTAACTAACAGCAATAAAATAAGCTTTTGGGCTGATTTTCTGACATCATGTTGTTTAAAAAATCATAACTCCATAACGGGGCGTCGTATCCAAAAAATGTTTCCACGAAAATGTTCTTAAAAGACCAGTCTACACCACTATATGTCAAAGTTCTCCTCTCATTGGACTTACTTTGCATCAGCTGCTTGAGAAGAGGGTTAATGAACACCCAGATCGTGAAATGTATGTCTTTCCCGAGGATGGCGAGAGAATCACATTCAAAGCTTTTAAAGATCGGGTATGTAAAAAGATCAGAGTGCCCATTTGTAGCATGATTGCTTTGGCAAAATTTGGACCCCCGTAGCATGCAGCATTTAATAATAATAATAATACAGGCAATAGAAACGTACTGTAGCATCATAAATTGGCAGTGACGTGAATTTTTGTACTAAGAAAACAGATTGCAAAAAATTCTGAAGGTGCCATTTTCGGACTATTTCTCACCTCAGGCCAACCATTGTAGGCCTGGGGAACAATCCACCTGTCTGGAAACGAGGACATGTCTGCTGCAGCCACTCCCAAATCAGCAAAAGGTCAATCCTTACATGTTTAGAAAAAAACCTGTTTTACTTTTTTGGGTAGGATGCGTGGGAAGTAAAATATTATATACTGCATCAAATAGCCTATTTCCGTCCACCCCTTCATTAAAACCTCTGTCTTCCCCTGCTAACACTTCAATAGGCATTTTTCACGAATCGGTAGACATCTTGAAGTGATGACAAACATTGCGAATCAGCGGTGCGTAACCAACAGCAATAAGATAAGCTTTTGGGCTGATTTTCTGACATCATGTTGTTTAAAAAATCATAACTCCATAATTTGAAAAAAATTGAAAAATTTTTTTGACCTCTGAAATCAAGATTGAAAAAGAAAAGCCTATCTTAGTAGCGTATTAAAATAGGCAAATGCATTACAGTGCAGTAGCATAGGACTTTCGTGTTGTTACTGTTCCAAGTAGCGATAATATTAATATACATATTTCTCTTATTACAAAGTACAAGTTATGTTTTATAAAGAGGTATAGTATAGTAAATCATGTTTTTAACACAGGAAACTCTCATATGGTAACTAAAACTATGCAAGGAAAGAAAAGACACGACATTGATCAGAAAGTTCAGAGTATTACAAGTACTACAGCACTGTAATGCATATACCTATTTTAATACACTACTGAGATAGGCTTTTATTTTTCAATCTTGATTTCAGAGGTCAACAAAATTTTTCTTTTTTTTTTTCAATCATATAGTGGTGTAGACTAGTCTTTTAGGAACATTTTGCTGGAAAATTTTTTTTGGATACGACGCTCCGTTATAGAGTTATGATTTTTTAAATAACATGATGTCAAAAAATCCCCCCAAAAGCTTATCTTATTTCTGTTGGTTACGCACCGCTGATTCGCAATGTTTGTCATCACTTCAAGATGTCTACCGATTCGTGAAAAAGGCGTATTATGAGTAAATCACCAGAACAATATATAATAATAAAATGGCGTTTTTAAAATGATTCTTCCAGGTTGAAAAACTAGCTGCTGGACTGTTATCCATTGGGATAAAGAAAGGCGACCGACTGGCATTGTGGGGCAACATCCATATGGAAACCGTACTGTTTGTTGCTGCAGCAAGATCCATCGGCGTTATTACAGTATTTATGCAACGACATTTCTAGTGGATAGGCCTATAATTTATACAAAATTTAAATAGATTGTATGCTTAGTTTGTTTTATTGACATTATTTACATTATTGTTTACAGGTACGCATTTTGCCGGCTTTCCCAAATACCAGCGTGAAAGATATTTTGCTTCAAGTGAGTATATTTTATTTCCATTTCCTTCATATCGGTAGACAGACTATGAATAATGTATGATCAGCATTTAATCAGAAAATAGACCTTTTCCATATGAGGGAGTTTTCGGTTTACGTGACAACGTTATCCTCTGTGACTGTCCTTCAACGTGTTCCATGCACAACGTAATGATTTGAACTGGGCGCTGATTGGGGCATTTGCTATTTTGTCGACAAAATATAATTTTGTCTCGACAAATTGCTATTTTGTCGACAAAATTTATTCTGTTCATGATTTTGTATGACAGAATTTATTTTGTCACTGTAAAATGCTATTTTGACGACAAGATGGTATTTTGTAAGACATAATTTATTTTATTACCACAAAATGTTATTTCTGTAGACAAAATGACTGTGTAGACGACATAATTCATTTTGTCGACAGAAGCACCTTTTGTGTGAGACGGAACGCCTCTTCTTAGTTTTAATGACGCGCTGATAAAGCTTTGTGCTGCATTCCATCGTTTGCACTTTGTTAATTAATGGTGGTGACGTCATCTGTGTGTCGAATAGCGAGGCTGTACTGTAAATTTCTGTAAATCAAGGTCAGACTTCATTTGCAAAGTAATTTATTTGAGAATATAATTTATAAATAAAAAATTTAAAATAAGTTAGTGTGTACTACATTTTTGACTTGAGTAATTTTTTATCGCTGTACATTTTTTAAAAATTTGATTTTAAGTTGTGATTTTAAGATTGAAATCGTACTTGTTCTTAGCTAGGCCATCCAAGGTCCAGGGGTAACGATACACAATCCTACAATAATGAACCAACTAAATACTTCCCAATGTGGCCTCTATTCTTTTGACTATAACTATATGCTATATTATGGTTATGACTAACATAAATGATTAAATAGAATCGTTTATTTTAATCACCAAGACAAATGAATGTCCCAGGGCAATCCGTCAGGCAGGCTAGGCATACACCGCCGCTGCACACTATCTATTATGCATATAACCTCGTTCTGTCTCACACAAAAGGTGCTTCTATACACAGAATATAATTTTTTTTTTGTGACAAAGTGACAAAATAGCACTTTGTGGCTACAGATTAATTTTGCCTCAGAAAAAGCTATTTTGTCAACAAATAGCGTTTTGGTGACAAAATAAATGTTGTCTTACAGTACAAAATAGCATTTTGTCCACAAATCATTATTTTATACAGTACAGAATACATTTTGTAGACAAAACAGAATTTTATCCCAATAAAATGCTAAAATAGCATTCTGTCTCAACAAAATGGTATTTTTGTCGGCAAAACTGTGGCGCCCCGTAGATTTGGGGCACTCAAAACGATAATCCAGCGTCCCCGCGACGGGCATTGAATTCTATGTGACGTCATGTTCCAGATTTTACTTCGTCAGTGGCGGATCTAGGTTCACATTTATTTGGGGGGGGGGGTGTCAGACTTTTTTTCATAAAAACGCCAAAAAAAAAAGAGGGGTCCGGGGTTCCTCCCCAGGGAAAAGTTTGATTCTTAGATGGCGGGAAATGAGCTTCCCAGACTTCTGAGGTGTCTTTTAATGACACCTCAGAAGTCTTTAAAATTCAAGGTTTTCCCCCTCTTGAAAACGGTCAGTTAATCCTTCTCATTCACATTACGTAAATAAGCCTACTTATGTGTGTATACGTACATAAAAAAAAATTGAGTTGCTTACGTATTCTTTTTTCTCCATGAATGGATAACCCCCAACTTCTGAGGTGACTTTTAATGACTTTTAAGTTCTTTAAATGTTAAGGTTTTCCTCCGCCTGAAAACGGTCGGGTAAACTTCTCATTCTTATTACTGTAAATACTAGTAGCCCTACTATGTGTGTATGTCCAGTACATAACAAAAATAGAGTCGCTGCATACATTTTATTTTTAATTAAATCGATGAACCCCAAATAAAGACGGGGTCTGGGGGTCCTCCCCGGGAAAATTGTGGTTCTTAGATGGCGAGAAATGAGTTTTGCCGACTTCTGAAGTGTCTTTTAATTAAAATTCAAATTTTTCCACTTTTGTAAACGGTCTGGTAACTTTTTCTCATTCTTATTACAGTAAATAGACATACAGTATGTGTGTACCTGTACACAAAGATTTTTTTTTCCAAGGGGGATCAGGACCAACTGACCCTCCTTCAGATCTGCCAATGGTCGTGCAATTGAAAGAATCAATGCATAAAATGTATCACATTCATTCACATCCATTCATCAACCCCGGAAAGACGATAGCTTGGGCCTTAATCTCTTTCATAGTTAATGTCATATTTCTATACAAATGTCGTTGCTAATAACTGCTATTGTTATTAATAATATTTAATTATGATGATGATGATGACTATGATGATGATGATGCTGATAATACATAATATATATTATTAACTACAACATTAAATTATGCTTACATTATTTTTTAGCATTGTTATTTTCATTAATTCATTGTATTTTTTAAATGTATTTACAATTTACATTGAAATTTTCAAGAATCTTTATTTTATTTGTATTATTGTATATAATATGGTAGGCCTATTATAATCAAACAGTCAGTCAGTCTTTCTATCATTCCATCAATCAATCACATTTTATACCACATATAATTGTTATGATAAACATAAAGCGTATGATTATTAGTAGTTATCATAATCGCCTGTACAATCATATGTGACCCGAGACCACAAAAGGGCTGTAAACTCGCTTCACCAGTTTTCGAGAAAAGGGCCAAATAGACAGTATAACATGTAATTTGAGCAAAATGTGATTGTCATAAATATAAAGTATTACGGTACGTTTAATCTTACTATTTTTGAAGTTTGGATTCAATATTTCAACTATAATCCCTAAAATTTAGTAATTTTATGAAGGGCATGAGAAACGTATTTAAATTCACCAACTTTCAAACCGCCATACTTCGATTCCAAACAACTTATTAACCTGCACAAAATTCATGCCCCCAACTAGATAAATGAAAACTATCGGATAATAATACGTTTATGAGTACTCATATGCTATGTACAGTATGTGATTTCAGAATAAACAAACAGTATAGTTATAAAATAGTAGAATGGTCACAGAGCCAGGTTAGACCTACTGAGAACATTTCGGTTCTTTGCAATGAAGTAAATCTAAAACGTATTTATGAAGTAATTCAAAATCGTGTAAAAAAATATTTGAACAAACTATTTAAAGTATGTTCCGAACGTATTTGTAGTGCATCGTACTGTGGTACAAAGCTTACGTAAATGTATAGGCCTACCTAAATGAAGGAAATAGCCTTGAATTAATTCAAAGAATACTAAACTGGTCCATGACCTGTTGGAGATTTGGAAAACATGGAGGATAAAAATAGAAAACAATCCTTTTGCCCTCTGGCAGTGAAACGAATCATGTAGATGATGTAGATTGCGGTTGAGTACATGTTAAGAGACTAGTTGTGGTTATTGAAACTTTATAAAATATGACGCCAACAGAACAATCATCTGCACTATTTTCAGCGATGTGAAACTAAAACGTATTGAAGTATATTCACACAAGGTCATTCAAATCTACAAAATAGTTAAACAATAGTCGGCATTACAATTTCTTCAGAAATATATCTTCAAAAGTAATTTTCTAGAGCATAGCACCATGGTTCGGACTATCTTTAATACTAAATAAAGAAAATAATCTTCAAGTAATTCAAAAGATACAAAGCGGTTCATATCTTGTTTAAAAAAAAACAAATGATCTTGCAGAGAGGCAATTCATGATGTATGTCAAAATATATAGG
>NW_022747826.1:1569-2450 GCF_011630105.1 Anneissia japonica | reverse complement strand
CCAATTACCTTCCTGAGGTATTGACTAAAAAATAGAAGGTTTCTGTTCCCCAAACTATTTTCAGCAAACCGTAGAAAATTTCATCGCAATATCTCAATAGGAACTGTGTTGTTGCTAAGGAGTTTCTTTAACTGCTGCTGTGATTTTTCTTCAATTTCTTCTGCAGTACTTTTAAAGCCCTTTTGCTCATAACTTTATAGGCCAGTTTATAGAGAATAGTTATAATTCAAAATAGCCTAACTTTACACATAATTGTCCGATTAAGGTCATTGAGCCCTCATTATAAAGTTAATGATGTGCTCTATTCATTTATATAAAAATAAACATTTTGATAGAGTACGAGTTTACAGCCTTTTATGATGTTTGGTCACATATTTGTATAAACAATTATTTACAGACGGGTTGTAAAGTGATTGTATTAGGAAGAACCCCCAATAACCTGTTTGATAGATTAGAAGACATCAGGACAAGTGCTGAAGGTGTAACGAAGTAAGATATTGACAATAATATTTTCAATGCAGAAACGTACATAGGGCATAGGCCTACTTAAACTACACACGCATACTCACATACCTCTCCACATCGCATTTGTTACATCAAGACTGGATTACTGCAATAGTTTACTGTTTGGCTCTCCGACATTTTTAATCTGCAAAGAATACAAAAGTGTGCAGCAAGAATCATCACTAGAACAAAGAGGCATGAGCATTATCACACCTGTCCTTAGTAACCTCATTGGTTGGAAACGTCAAAAAAAAGGCTGAGGCTATCGGCACTGCCGCAGTGCGAAAAAAAAGCTGCTGTTTTCTATCGGCACTGCCGCAGTGCCAAAAAGCTGCAGTTTTCTATCGGCACTGCCGCAGTGCCAAAAAAGCTGCTGT
>NW_022747826.1:0-1487 GCF_011630105.1 Anneissia japonica | reverse complement strand
GAAAAATGCTCCGATTTTCTATCGGCACTGCCGCAGTGCCAAAACACTGCAGTTTTCTATCGGCACTGCCACTCGAAAAGCTGCTGTTTAATTATCAAATGGATGTTTTTACCTATAGATTATGGTATTGGTTAGGTCTAGCCTAGCCTATAATATTGTTAACATTATATTATATATGTTTTATAATTAAATTATAATTATTTCTAATTATTAAATATATACATAGCCTATATCTAGGCCCATACATAAAACAAAAAATAAAACAACAAAAATTTTAAAATAAAATAGTAGTAATAATAGTAATAATAATAATAATAATATAATAATAATAACAGTGCTCGAAATGAATAAAAATTGTTTAATTAATGAGATGAATCAGCATATATTAAATCAACTTGCGTCTATGCAAAACCTGTTTTTTTTTAAAATAAAGATATCTATTTTATTCTGCTGTTTTAAAAAATAATCTTATAAATTATAAGTATATTTTCTATGATAATTGTATCCACATAATTCATGTTTTCAATGTTAGTATGGTTGATAAATAATACATAAAATAATAATAATAATAATAATAATAATAATAATAATAATAATAATAATAATAATAATAATAATAATAATGAAGGTGCTCGAATAATGCTTTAATAAAGAATTAATAATACTTCAATAGGCCTATTTGCGATGTTGTGATTAATGAGATATTTGTTGATTAATTTATAGAAATATATAATAGGTATATGCCTATACCTTTAATAATGATTCAGCATATTAAATCAACTTACGTCTATAGATGTAAAATCTGTTTTTTTTTTCAATAAAATGTTACCTATTTTATTCTGTTAAAAAAAATAATCTTATAAAATACCGTATATTATAAAGTTTCATTGTAAATTACATGAGAATTTATTCCACATAATTTATGTTTTCAATTATTTAAGCATTTCCACAATTCAGTGGGCCTAACGCTGAATGTAAATGTAAAACAAAACAAAAACAAAAAACAAAAGCATCGCCAAAGTGTTTTCATGTATGCAAATGCTAATACTATCGCGCGATTACCGCATATTTTTTGTAAGCAGAGCTCAGGATGGTTCACACGAAATGACGAATCTGTCGAAATGTATAAATAAACTGCAATTATGTAAATAACTTTCACAAGAACTTTACGAATATCTTAATTAATATAATTTTAATTAATATTTTAAATTAGTTATTTACTAATTAATTAAAAGATTGATATAATCATTGTGACCTTATAACTACAATTTATTTAATATGTTTTAAATAATAAATACAAGAATCCTGCAAAGAATTTTTCAGGTCAGAAATTGGCATCAAAAAGTAATAATTTTTCAATCGCCATCTTCGTATTTGTCGGTTCATGGAAATAGCGACAATGGCATATAATAATTAGTTTATAGTTTTTATTATAGTTATAATAATAATTATACATATATTATTATTATTATATACATATATTATTA
>NW_022747825.1:0-1135 GCF_011630105.1 Anneissia japonica | reverse complement strand
ATATATATATATATACAGGATCCATCTGCAGATATTGGGATTCCTTCCAGTGGATGCTTAGTTTATTTTGTCATTCTGATAGGATTTTCTCTACTGTTCCGTTTGAATTTTAAATTGTTTTACATTATATGGCCGTTTGCTGTTTCATGGGTTTTCCCCATTTGCCTTTAAAACTTATATATTATTTAAGAATCTCTATTGAGATCCAGCGCCGCCATTGATGCACGGTAGAGATTGCATCTTTAGATCTCCGATCTTGTTCCAAATTCACGGACTAGTGCTGTCTCGTAAGAATTTTGTAGGACGCGTTAAGAATGACAAATTATTCTCTGTATCTACTGGAACCGAGCCGCATAGCTTGTATTCCACTATTTGCATTCACACCTGGGCTGTGTATATATATTGCCTTGGTTTGGCACAGTAATCATTAGTGGTCGTGGGACTAGTTCGGGCCCTACCTAAAGCTGGTCGAACGTTTTGTTTGGGTCTGTACCCTGGCTGCACTGATGAGGCCTGGAAGGCCGAAACAGATCCGTCTGCAGATATTGGAATTCCTTCCAGTGGATGCTTAGTTTATTTTGTCATTCTGATCGGACTTTCTCAACTGTTCAATTTTAATTTTAAATTGTTTTGCATTATATGGCCATTTGCTGTTTCATGGTTTTTCCCCATTTGCCTTTAAAACTTATATATTATTTAAGAATCTCTATTGAGATCCAGCGCCACCATTGATGCACGGTAGAGATTGCATCTTTAGATCTCCGATCTTGTTCACAAATTCACAGACTAGTGCTGTCTCGTAAGAATTTTGTAGGACGCGTTAAGAATGACAAAATATTCTCTGTATCTACTGGAACCGAGCCGCATAGCTTGTATTCCACTATTTGCATTCACACCTGGGCTGTGTATATATATTGCCTTGGTTTGGCTCTGTAATCATTAGTGGTCGTGGGACTAGCTCGGGCCCTACCTAAAGCTGGTCGAACGTTTTGTTTGGGTCTGTACCCTAGCTGCACTGATGAGGCCTGGAAGGCCAAAACGGATCCGTCTGTAGATATTGGGATTCCTTCCAGTGGATGCTTAGTTTATTTTGTCATTCTGATCGGATTTTCTCTACTGTTGCGTTTTAATTTTA
>NW_022747824.1:0-958 GCF_011630105.1 Anneissia japonica | reverse complement strand
TTTTAAATTATCGTTTAAAAAGGGTTAAAAGGGTATTCAGGAAAAGGCCTAGACATATAAAATTACATTACGACCTATCGAAAAAATATATAAAATATGTGCATATGTACATTTATGTTATGTCATTTAATAAGGATGTAATAGAGGCATAATTGTATCTTGACGTAAATCGAGCCCAGCATGTGACATGAAAGCTGGAGGGAAAGGCTGGGGGAAAGGCTGGGGGGAAGCACAACCGATGTTCTCTTCAATTCTTTTTGGCAAGTGGTTTCCTGTAGTGTAAAGTGGAGCCTGCTATGCTTCAGTGTGGAGACTTGCTGTGATTCATAACACCAAATGTTATCTGTTCACTCTCACGAAATGAGGGTCGCATTTAGGCCGCTATATGACTTCTAAAAATGGTATGATACTCGACTGATAGGTGTCCGCATTCTTTACCTTGGAATCAGTAAAGACACTATGAAAAAGCATTCTTAAATATGACACATTCATTAAACTATGAAAACTGACAACTCATGTGTCTCAACGAATCCAATAATTTAATAGGGACGCAAGTATTTCTGGGTAAGCGGAATATAGGTCGAAATTAAATTGATACAGCGAAGGACATGCAGCCATTTATGCTATACACATCCATGCTGCCAATTCCCATCGGAACGTATTTTAACAGCTATGTAATTGTATTGAATAAAATGCATACACTCATGTATACGCATACATGACCCAAGGGGTAAGTAGGGTCAACACGTGTTAATGACAACAATTATTGTTGACAAGAAATAGGTAAATTGATCTCCATTTAAAGTATATTATATATATATATATTGGTGTCTATGGACTTGTTACCTAAATAAAGATTAAATATATTTTCATGCCTTCATATATAATAAATGTTACACGTGGAGAGATAAAACCTAAATCGGCTTTAAAATATGATACTATAATCAGTAGCGTAAAA
>NW_022747823.1:0-2245 GCF_011630105.1 Anneissia japonica | reverse complement strand
ACAAAGCTGTATCTATAGGCCAAAACTATGAGACATCCCAAGAAAGTATGAAAGTAATTGGGAAAAATGAAGATGCAAAAAATCATGCTATTAGGAAACAGGCAGAACATTACCAGAGAAAAGAAAAAGGAATTTCAAAGCCTTATAAAAGCAAGCATTGCAAGCCTTCACTGTCAACTAAGCAAAAGAAATGCACTAAGTGTGGCTATGATGCAACACATAAAGTATGTCCAGCCATGGAGGTATACCTCCATGGTCCAGCTAAGAATAAAACATGTGCTATCTGTCAGAAGAAGAACCACTCGCTGCAGTTTGTAGAAAAAGAGATACCAAACGTGAAAGTACACACCAGGTGGAAGAAAATTACTCCTCAGATGAATCAGAGATTGATTATTCACACTTTGTTCACGCTATTGGAAATGTAACCAGTAGTGAATGGTATGAAACAGTAAAAGTAGAAGGAAAACCAGTGTACATGCAGATAGACACAGGAGCAGTAACAAGTATCCTGCCATACAGTTGGCTTAAAAATCAAAGCTGTTACCAGAAAATGAAACCAACAAAGCAAAAACTTCAGTCGTATACCAGTCATGCATTAGAAGTAAAAGGCCGCATAATCTTGCAGACTACATACAAGAATCGTACCATCGATGTGTTGTATTATGTTGTGAACACTGATAAACCACCATTGCTATCGGGAGCGGCAAGCAAGCAATTGCAATTGATTCAGCGCATCCACAGCATTAACGACTACCCGCAGTTGTAAAAGACACTCCCAGGCACATATTCACTGAAGATCGACCCCACAGTGAAACCAGTAGTACATGGCCCAAGGAGACAGCCACTGGCATTAAAGAAGCGGTTGAAAGTTGAAAAGTTAGCTGAAATGGAACGAAATGGTCATATCACAAAAATATCAGAACCTACTGATTGGGTCAGTTCCATGGTAGTTGTAGTGAAAGGCAACAAGTTAAGAATATGCTCCGACCCTAAAGACCTCAATAGGGCAATCAGAAGAGAACATTACCCGATCCCAACAGTTGAAGAGGTAGTGGGATCGATGGCTGGTACAAAAGTCTTCTCTGTAATAGACGCAAGGTCAGGCTTCTTACAAATAAAACTTGACTATGAGTCAAGCCTGGTGACAACGTTCAATACACCAATAGGACGCTACCATTGGTTGAGACTACCATTTGGAATAAAAGGTGCTCCGGAAATATTCCAGAAAATAATGGACAACATGCTAAGTGGCATTGAAGGAGCTAGAGCAGTAATGGATGATATCCTTGTAGCTGGCTGAGATGAAGCACACCATGACTCAATAATGAAAAAGGTAGTGCAACGAGCAACAGACTGGAATCTGAAACTCAACTTTGACAAGTGTCAAGTGAAGAAACGTAAGGTGAAATATGTAGGCAGGGCTCGAAATTCACGCTAGCAAACTAGCAATTTGCTAGTAGGTTTGTCATAATTGCTAGGTAAAAATTCACAAACCAGCAAATTAAAAAAAAATGATTGCTAGTTGGAATATCTATACAAAATATCTTGTAATCTCTAGTATTAAACTAAAACTAGACTAAACTGATCTACAAAAACTAATACAAATTTTATTTATTTATTTTTAAATTATGAAAATCGACTAAAAATGCCTATAATCGACGAAAAACAATCGTTTTTTTCATCTTGAGCATCAGGAACATGATGTGAAGTCCACCACCAACATTACTTTTTTTAAACCTTGGCAACAAGCAAAAAGTAAGCAGTGTGCAGAGAAAAAATCGCTTTCCTCACATCTGAGGTGTTTCTACCCTTTAAAAATTTTCCTGATTTCCAACCATCTTTTGGGACATTAGGCCTTTCTCTGGTAATTGCTCTTTAATTGGATTATAATCATTGCTTTTGTAATTTATTGCCTATGCAAGGTCAGCTATACTATACTACACCATAGGTATGCATATGTGATTTATTGACAACTTGCTGGAAAACTAATTAACATTTCGTCTCTCTCTTTTGATATTGAGTTTGATTGTCAGTTAAGGTCAGTGCAAAGTGAGGTTCCTCAATCCGTGAGAGCTATTGCTGAAACTGGTATTGAGGTAAAGGGAATGCAGCATACATGCCAAGTTTGAGTTTGGCTGTGGATAGAGATTTGCACAGGAACGAAACAATTTAGGCGTGGGTTGAGGGCCCGCCTAGGGCCCCGGAAATTTTTAGGCCTAGATGCTCTCTGGTGCACTCTGAGCAG
>NW_022747822.1:0-892 GCF_011630105.1 Anneissia japonica | reverse complement strand
GGTGCCCATTTCTTCATAGGCGTAGATCCCGGGGGGATTGGGGGATATATCCCCCCAATATTTGACAAGGGGGATGGTCCATTGTATCATCCCCCCCCCCCAATATTTTGACTATGTATGGGATAAAATGGAGCTTTACACTCTTCAAAAGACTGTCACAGAAATAATTTGCGCTGTCTTATGCGCTTACAAAGATGAAAATTAGCATAATGTATTAATGTTGATAACAACGTTATTTTATCTGGTACCAATCTAAGCTCTTCTTTCCTTAGATGTTAGATGTGCTTGCAAAGAGAGCCACATTTCACACTGAAGGGTGTGTACGACATCAGTAATGTTATGTCAATTCCAAGAATGTTTAAGGTTATATCGGTTGATGAGGAATTTATTGATTAGGCTTATAATAGCAAATTGCATCAATTTGTCTTGCAACAACAAGGTTTCCAGCTTCAGAAGGGGGGAACATCCCCTGTCCGCACAAGGGCACAGATTGGCGCTAACACCAGGCATGTAACAGGGGTCTTGGGTCAGAGTGGGTATTTATTTTTTTAATTTTTTATTTCAACCATCGTTAAAGAGGGTAACCCTTTTAGTTTAGTTTTAGGTTACGGTAACTGATATGCAGGGGCCCTCTTTAATAAAATTAAAGAACAGTACAAACAACATCATCATCATCATCACCACCATCACCATCACCATCATCATCATAATCATCATCATCATCATCATCATCATAATAATAATAATAATAATAATAATAATAATAATAATAATAATAATATTAATAATAATGATAATAATAATAATAATAATAATAATAATAATAATAATAATAATAATAATAATAATAATAATAATAAAACAACAACATACAATCCTCCTTTCCCGGTTA
>NW_022747821.1:0-907 GCF_011630105.1 Anneissia japonica | reverse complement strand
ACTGCTAGGTATACAACTGGAAAATGCATTTCATGGATTACAGAAGATTGTTGGCATGCAGTTCCCTTCACAATGCTAATAGGCTTTGATAGCACTTGGCTCTTACCATTGAAAATGTCTTGCTTACTCCATTGCATTGTGTGTTTCTATATGTATGCCACGACCCTATTTTAAACTAACCATCAAATATTACCAGGAATTATGTCAATGCAATTACCAGACGTTATATGTGTTAGACACATCACAGACAATAATTCTTACTCAGTTACCTAGTTTACTCATAATTTATGCCAGAAGTTTAAAGATTATTGTGAAGCATTCAGTGAATTTTTTTTTTTTACTGAAAGCTTGCTTTGTTCTGCCATGCTTTCCTGCAAGTACCGTACACAACTAGGGCTGGAAAAAATGCGCTCCCCGCGGTCAGAGGATTTGCGTGCGACTCTGGAGGCATTTTTAAATTTTTTTTTTTGCAATGTACTAACTGTAGTAGTACTAGGTAGTTTGTGATGATGATGATGTCATTTTACATTGACTTGTGGTAGTTCCACTCGAAATAATTGAACCCCAACTCAGCATTTCATCAAGGTTACACTGACTGCATGTTACTAGCCTTGAACTTTGCCCTCACCACATCAAGGCTTTAAATGACTTCACCACAGGTCCCTCTGAAGTAGCCACACCCAAAAGCATTGTAATGTTCTTTATTTATTATATTGTAGTTAAACTTCATTATCACTCTGGGATTATCTATTTTTCATATCATATATTTTTCTGTGACCCTTCCCTCTCCCGAAAGTTCCGTCCACACTATCAAATTTTCTTTGACAATGAAATTTATGCCCATATATAGTCATGATGTGCCTATATATGGTCATGATGTGCCTATATATGGTCATGATGTGCCTGT
>NW_022747820.1:879-1062 GCF_011630105.1 Anneissia japonica | reverse complement strand
GTTCACAATTGCGTCGCTGGCCGCAAAGAATGCAAGCACGTGTTTAACGAAGTGTCGTTCGTCTTTGTTCAGACCGTTCCAGTGGGGCATATCTTTCGAAAGGTCCACCTCCTCGACCGACCAAAAACATGCGCACGATTTTTTGTACATGTTCCATATGTCAGGGTACCTGATGGGAAACAG
>NW_022747820.1:0-862 GCF_011630105.1 Anneissia japonica | reverse complement strand
CACCATCAACGCTCTCGTTTAACAGGGGTTCCGACTCCATTATTGTTGATCGTTATAATGAAGGTGGAACGTGGAACAGTGCCACCTTTATACAGTTGAGTTTTTTTTTCGTTTTTCGTTTTTCGTTTTTTAGTTATTGATCTTCGATAGAGGATTTATATAAAAGGGCGCCCTCTTCTTCTTCTTCTTCGGTGAGCTGGTACGATCATATCATCATCGTCAACAACAACAACTCGTAAAACAAACAAATGAACATCAGAAAAACAAAAAGTTCATTGTATAACTATATTTATTTACTCTCTTTTCTTTGTGAGGAGATGAGGAAATGGAAGGGGGATAGGATTGCTTTATTTATTTATTTATTTATTTATTTTTTGTAGGAGGGGGAAAGAAATGGGTGAGGCATTTGGCCTAAAGTACCCGTTTCAAACTGAACGTCGCCTCTTCGACGATCGTGTTTTTCAGATTGGCAATTGCCAAGTTAAACTCGCATGAAATGTCCATTTTCAATTGTTCGTGCATCTCTTTCTGTCGTTGTTCTTTTTCGTTCCACTTTAGTTCGGCTTTCTCAAATTCAATTCTCAAAATCTTTATTTATTTAATTATTGTTGTATTAAGGCTGTCTCTTATACACATCTAGATGTGTATAAGAGACAGGGCCAAAGCTCCGTTAGATACCACCTCCTCTGCCAATCGATGGTATTCGGACGTTCGACCTCTCGTCACCGGTCGTCCCTCCAGTCTCTGCACTTCCTTCTGCAACGTCGATCGTTTCGCCTCGGCACTCCGCAATCTGACTTCCTGCACGGTCAACATATCCGCAGCGCCGACCACTTCGCACCAAAGCGGATCGTCCGGAATG
>NW_022747819.1:0-659 GCF_011630105.1 Anneissia japonica | reverse complement strand
GATTTACTATTATTCGTTGCGTATTACGCAATACCTTGAGAAAAAACGTGTGCTGATGGGAAAACCCAAGGGTGTATACCACTTGGGCTCATAGCTCAATCGGAATCGGAAGGTCTTGGGTTCAAATCCCGATGGGGATATACGTTTTTCTCAAATATTTATTATCATATATATATATCCGTCGCCTTGAGAGTGTCCAAAAGCGCGCATGTCGCATTATTCTGGCACGTGAGTATGTTTCGTACGAAAGTGCCCTGACCACATGTCCTCTCTCTGCAGAAAGTTTGCCCAGAAATAAGTTATTAATCACAGGTTTTGTCATTGGTTCCAAACCTCCAATAATACCTCATCAATGCGTCTCCGTAATCCCAGAAAATTCGAAACCGTTATTTCTAGAACAGAAAGGTTTAGAAATAGCCCTATACCTTTTCTCACCAAACTTCTTAATGAAATAAATTAATCCATTCCTAGGTGTCTTTCTGCGAGAGTGTTGACTTGTGCTCCGGGGGTGGGTGCGTCCCACCAGGGTGGTGTTTTGGGTGCAACTGTGCCAGTGGTTTGCGGGCGGCTGTGCTCTCGGTTGGTTTGATATTTGTTTAAATTTCTTTTGTTTGTTTTTGAATATATGCTCTGTCTTCTTTTTTTTTTTTTTTTTTTTA
>NW_022747818.1:0-535 GCF_011630105.1 Anneissia japonica | reverse complement strand
GAAAAATACAGTTAGCGAGAGAAAAAGCATCGGGAAAAAGGATGGAATTCGAACAAATTGCTAGCTAGATTGGTAAGTATTTTGACTGAATTACTAATTATAATAGCACTAGTACATTAGTTCTTAATTTTATATCATTAACGTGGGTTTTAACAGCCCGCTAATATAGATAAATGATTTAAATGCTAGGCCTAAATATTACTGATCTACGGTGTCACGAATGGTCGCTTTCTCGCCTTGCTCAACTAGCGAACTCCGCGAGTCGTATCACTGCACTGCGACCATTCTTGCTAGATTGGGCCTAGTTATTGGTGGTTTTAAGTAAGTAATAAATAAGTCTCGAGTATGACTAGCTAATTAGGCCTAGGCTAGATAGATGTATGATGGATGAAGATGTAATTTATAATATTAATTGTTTTTGCAGATGATGATGTTTTCAAAAGTTTGAAGATCGAGTTTGGGAAAGGCATAGGAAGCCAGTTACAGGAGGCTTGCATAGTAAACCTGTACAAAACAAGTCCTGCCTATTCATTAA
>NW_022747817.1:0-1075 GCF_011630105.1 Anneissia japonica | reverse complement strand
AACAAAAGTTAAATGAAGGTGAGTGGGTGCTGAATATTAAATAGTTACCAAAGATCTTAT
Organism: Anneissia japonica; assembly: GCF_011630105.1. Lineage (NCBI taxonomy): Eukaryota > Metazoa > Echinodermata > Crinoidea > Comatulida > Comatulidae > Anneissia > Anneissia japonica. The sequence continues at coordinate 1,015 of NW_022747817.1, read as the reverse complement.
AAACATAAGATAGCGTTCTCCGCAATTTACGCGTGCAAATTATGTAATAAGGCATGAATGGCACCCTCTTGCTAAATTGGAAACTTTTGACCCTTGATCGCTCTGACCATACCGAACACCGCATGACTTTACCTTTAGGGTATCAATCCTGTGAACAGCAGAACAGGAACCATCTCAGATCCATGGCAAGATAGGGCGCCCTCTTCCAAAACTGATTACTTTTTCTTATAGAGCTAAACAACTAGAGTGCTGACAAGATGGCGAAGCAATGCAGAGTTATGTATGTGTACCATCCAAGATGGCAGTCGTAGTAAAGCGCCACCTTCAGGCTTGGTATACATATTATTACTATAAATAGCCCTCTGACTGACTATTATTTCATTATGATAATGAGTAATGGTAATAACAAATTATTAAACTATCGTAGCCAAAACGAGGCCAAGTGGAGCATCTTATTCAAAAATATAGTACCAAGGAATGAAAATTAAAATCGTGTACATTACACCCATACACCGCAACGCTCGAGTTTCAAACATACGGGAACTAGCTGTACTGAACTTTCTGAGTAAATTGAGGGCGCAAATAAATCCTGAAAAGTGTTCAAGGTAATTTTTGATAAGATATACTATCAGTCAAATATCGAGAAAATAACCTTAATTATTTGACTCTAAAGGCACAGTCGACTTTAGGCAAGTTTAACTGTACACACTTATCCAAATCTGCTAAAGACCAGGAAAACCTCGGTCCCAAAAGTAGTCTTTAGGTGGAGGGAGAAATTTTTTTTAATAAAGAAGAAGGTTTAATTTTAAAATTACTTTCTATGACACATGCAATATGATAATTATGAATAAATGACATCAAACTCTCCCAGAAATTACTTGTTGTCTCAGGTCTGAAACTCACTATTAATATCAAAACAAGATACAAGATAAAATAAAATTTATTGTCTCCAATTAAAATAAACAAGTAAAGTACAATTCCAAAAAAATTAAATTAAAATTGGTCAAGGAAAAAA
>NW_022747816.1:0-1008 GCF_011630105.1 Anneissia japonica | reverse complement strand
ATCATTCACAATTTGCTTAATTCAGGAGTTAGTGTTCGTTATCAATCCTCTACAATTAAAGCTTCCTATTTTAAGGATTTGCCCATCTTTTTAGACAAAAAAAAAATTCGCCACCAAATATAAAGAAAATAGATTCGCCACGTGCCTTAAGTTTGCATACAGCATACAGGTGTGGTATTTACGCTTTATTGTCCATGATAAAAAAAAAAAATCTTGTGTCAAAAAAAAAATGGCATAAAACGTAAAATTTTGTTCGAAAAATTGTTTCTACTTGCGTGTACTGATGCTGTCCTCGCTATAGACCTATATAACCAAGCTTCAAGCAGTTCACTATTGAAACAGTGGGTTTTGAACCCGAATTGGCTATCCTCGAGCTGCCTGCTGGAGGAGAAACGAGTTGCCGTCCTTCAAAATCAGCATTCGTCACAAATGGTAGCTGGACCAATGGAAGTAGGGACAAGACCTTTCAGAAATTTAATTAAATTTCGAATAATAAAATATTAGACAAACACTATAAAGATAAACAACATTATGAAATGTATTGAAACTTTACTACAAATTTTATTTTTTCATGAAGCTTTGAAGTTAATAGAGGGAAATGGTAAACCGAGATGACGTCACTGAAATTTGGCGAGTTGGGTATGGAATATACGGTAAACAAATCGATACTCGCTATGTTATTGTGTATGAGGTGTGTTGAAAAGGGTAAATAAACAAACGTTTTAAAGACATTTAAAACGGTAGCATGGCATTTTTTACAATGCCCTGTAACATTTTATATTGTATAGGCAGATTTGAACACATTTTAGTTAAATTTGTATTTAATTAAAACCGTAAATTGGCGCATTTGTGTCACCTACCAGCCAACCAAGTGCTAGGCCAGGCCTACCTAGAAAGTCCGCGCAAAATGATCCCAGGCACGTTTGTGTCTGTACCTACCCACTTAGTCCGGGGGCATATGTCGAAAAATGGGCTCCCGTGGGATTTTTGTGATCATTTTAGTTTTTT
>NW_022747815.1:0-810 GCF_011630105.1 Anneissia japonica | reverse complement strand
GATGCACCACCATTTTGGATGTGTGCCACTGTAATGAAAGTGATTCCAAATAAAAACTAAACTACGTACGCTGTGAGCGAACGTACGTTTCGAGCCCAATGTTTCCAAACTTGTTTCCTGGTTACGGTTCATTATGCTAATTCTCGCGCCTGGCTAATCCCGCTAGTCTGAACGCCCGGCAAAGTTAAGCCGGGCTTAACGTTGAGCCGGGCTTAACTCAAGCCCGGCTTATCTCCAAGTCTGAACGTAGCCGAAGTTTACAATAAAATATTTCAAAATGCCAAAAAGAACAGGAAAATACAAACCGGAACTCACTGGCGTCGGGAGACTGCCACTGTATGCTAATGTAGATAAATGAAGGTAGTATTAAACCGTGATTGGTTTCATAGGGTTGTAATTGATATACACAGAACAGCCAAGGATGTAATGTGGTGAGTTTGATGTATTCAACAGCAATAGAGATCATCTATATTTTGAGTGTTACTGTATGCCTATTGAGATTCAGATTTATTCACACAATGTATAGAAGTGGAAACAAGACGAAAAATCCAAACCGACAAGGAAAAAGTTATTTGCATCACATGGCAGCAGCTCGAATTTCGGTACCTACTCTAGGCAAGTGGTCTTTAGGGGTACGGCTCTAATGAATATGCATAGTTCGAACAGGAGACGCGGCGACCCTTCCCGGATTCTTAAATTAGCGCCTACATTTTATTCCACTATGGATTAAGTAACCTTTCTAATACAATTATGTATAATATTTCTATCGTAGTATTTTAATGTTCATGTATGTAGTGGCGTATCTAGGAG
>NW_022747814.1:0-1237 GCF_011630105.1 Anneissia japonica | reverse complement strand
AGCTGTTATACGAGGTACGTATGACCCGTGGGAGGGGGGTCAAGTGCGAAGGCCCGTGGAAAGTAGCGCGCTCTGAAGGTTTTTAGGACGGTTTTGAGATGATAAAGTGAAAATTGCAATAAACGCCTCATAAATAATATTAGTAAATAATATAAAACTAACATTGGTGGATCCAGAAATTCAAAAGAGAGGTGACCTAGGGAGAGACTTCTACAGATTGAGGAACCACCCACCTCAGCCCTACCATGGTTTGGGCTGAGGTAAGAAAATGTATGATTAGGGCACCTCTAGATGGCCGAAAATTACAATCTCATACTTAAATTTGGATAGGGCGGCCCATATTTTTCTTCTTTTTTAATTAAAGACAACATTCTTTATCCAAAATATTCATAATCACGAAAAATGGGCATTTCAAACTAGATCAAATCCTAAAAACAAATTTATGCATTCTCGTCCATCAACAATCACTAAGACATAGGCCTACTCTGAGTAAGGTGTCGACTCGATGGAGTTTAATGTCATACCCAGGAAGGGCGCAATCTAGTTTGAAAGGTGGAGGGCTGTGGTAGGGGGATATTTCGTCACCCACCTCAGACCCTCCATGGCTGGCGATGAGGTGCGAACATTTGAAATACTGTAGTACCTCTAGATGACTAGAAAATGGGTTTTAGTAAAATTCATCATCATCTCATCACCATTATATATACCGAAAATGAAGCGCCAACAAATTTCTCATGATCTTTTATCAGGGATTTTTTGGCAACCATAGAGATCTTTATGTGTGATGTACCATAAAAAATAAAGCTTATAAACATTGTCATTGAGTAGGCCTATGTACTTTACATATTCAAAGCCGTGATTTCACAACCACCTCAGCCCCACCATAATTGGGACTGAGATGAGAAAATTTTAGGAAATAGTACCTCATGGCCGGAAATGACACTTTTATAGTAAAATTCATCATCATCACATCATCATTATATAGTCAAAATGAAGCGCAAACAAACTTTTCATGATCTTTTATCAGGGATCTACTTAATATCCAGGAAAACGTAGGCCTAACTATAGCTTACTAAGCATTAACTATACTTTAATATTTATGACCAACAAATCACAACTTACTTTTTCGCTTTTAGCACAATTCACTTTTTAATATTATTATCTATTATCACTATTGCCATCATCATCACCGTCATCATCATAATAATTATTATTATTATTACTACTAGTTACTGTA
>NW_022747813.1:0-1386 GCF_011630105.1 Anneissia japonica | reverse complement strand
TGTTTGAAACTAAATATAAGCATCTTCATCATGGTTTTATTTATAACAAACATTTTCTTTCACCATCAATACACATTGAGGCCCTTCTTTTAGGTTAAAACGATCTATCTTAAATGTTTCTTTCTTGAGTTTGGGACTGTGTTTAAATAACTTAAAAGGATAACCCTAAAAAACCCTAATAAATGCGCGCGAAGACCGCAAAAAGTTGTTTTGTTTTTAATTCTAATTTCGTCGGAATTGATCAAAACTCCCTAAAATGTGCGATTTATAGAGGAAATTGGCCTACCGTAACAAGAAATGCTCGCGAAATTTGAGGATTTTAGGCACTTTCAGAAGATGAAAAGGGCATTTATCAAGGGTGGGGAAAGATTTTCCAAAGATGGATATTTTCCCCCGGTGTTTTTAATTCTAATTTTGTTGGAATTGATCGAGAACCCCTAAAACGTGCAATTTTTAGACGAAATTGGCCTACTCTGACAAGAAATGCGCGCGAAATTTGAGAATTTTAAGCACTTTTAGAAGATGAAATTGCCATTTATAAAGGTGTATAGGGAAAGATTTTCCAAAGATAGATATTTTCACCTTGTTCCCTGGTGGTTAGCTTACGCCATCTGGCCGCTTAGATCAAAGGAGTTAAGTGGAGAAGTGGTTACAGGGTGTTGTGAGTCTGGTCATTAGGATATCTTCCTTTTTATTCTTGTCTTTATTTTTCTCTTTTTTTTCTTTTCCTTTTTGCTTTTCTTTTCTCTTCCTCTTCTTTCTCTTTCCCTCCCTCTCCCCTCTTTCTTTTTTCTCTTATTACCCAGCCCGGTACGACGGCTAGTTCAGCCAGGTAGAAACCGTCAGGGGGGTCAGTCTGCCCCCTCCCCCGCCTGTTACGCCACTGCCTCCAAAAATTAAAAAAGACCATTAGGAATAAACGCATAGGGCGTTTAATTTTCCTTCGAATTGTCTCTAGTATCTATGGACGGATGAAATGGAAGCAACAACTTTGCCAACATTGAATTAATTATCAATATATTACCCTAGAGGAATTAAATTAACGGATAATTAGGGATTTATAAGCAATACAAAAACACTTTTTAACATCAATGTGGACTACATTTACCAGTAAAACACTGGTTCCTCAAAAACCTCCTAAACAATAATGCACCTGGGTGCTGGGTATATTATAATTATTGTATTATATATACATTTTCCTTATTAACTGACTGTAAATGCCAAATAATATAAAAATGATTAGCAATCAATGCATTCAGGGTCAAGTGGTGAAATGATGGGAGAGAATGATGGAGCTATGTGTGGCACATTTTTAGGGAGTCAGTACAGTAGTTCAGTGGTCAGGGCCGCCAAGAGGGGAAACTGTAACAGGGGAAAGGGTGGGTG
>NW_022747812.1:0-1504 GCF_011630105.1 Anneissia japonica | reverse complement strand
AACTTGCATGGTTAAAAAGAAGGGCGCCGCCTACGTTGGGCACGACTTCCGCCTCGTTTTTACAACGCGAGAACTCTATCTTGTATTTCTAGTATCTTTGGTATGTAGTAAACAAAAATGGGAAATTTTCCTGTTGATAGGGTTTTTTGTACCATGATGACATATATTCATTATAATTTTATTTTAATCGACCTAAGAATGAGTTACCGGTACAGTTTGAAATATAACTAATTTAAAACTATAATTTGCAATGCGAAAAATCATTCATTCACTGTAGGCTCTATAATATGAAATTAACAGATATGTAATTAAAACTACAAATGTTATATATTCCCGATACTTTTCTTGATTCTTTTTTCTATTTAATGCACAATATAGTAGCATGAATAGTAATGACTTAATAAATAAGGATGCAGGCTGTGGTATAAATTAACATATGGAAATACACAAAACAGGAAATCCCATGGTTAAATGGTAAAAATTGACAAGATTTTTTTAAATACGAAGTAACACAATTTGAATGATTTTTTTTTTCTTATTTTGAGACTACTGCATTTGGTTTGATAAAATAAAAAAGTGTCCCCATTATAGAGGTTATATTGTAGGCCTATTGATTTGACCATTTTTGCACACTTAGAGGGTGTCCCCGTCCCCTTAAAAGGAGTGTCCCCTTAATTGGGGTTGGCCGTAAGGAGGGGCTCTACTGTATATGTGAAGTCACGGGCGTTTTTACTAATACTTCTAATATTAATTATTTCGATATATTAACGCGGTTGTTAACTGAATGAGTGAGAATAATCGAAGGAGCTGTGGGTTGTGTCACTCTTCAACTCCTTTTTGTCAACCTTAGACAGATAGATAGAACAAAATGAGTATAGAACGATTACCTGAGAGGCAAAACAAGTTTTGTTCACGCTTGTTTTTAACACGGTACCTGGATTTAATACGGTACGGTTGGTATCCGCAACAGGTGAGGCTACATATGCAAAGCTTTAAAGTGTTATTGTTGTAGCAGGTAAGCGGTGGTATGAACACATCCTGATGATTAAAAGCAAAAGAAGCATCATCGTAGCAGCGAAAAAGGAGTGAAGATACCTTCAGGTAATATTAGTTTTGCATACTCATTCAGGGGGAGGGAAGGGGTCACAGAAAAGAAGTATGTTTTGTACCCTTTTGCAAATGTTGAAAATTAGGGATGTTAAACGGTTTAAAAAAAAACTACAGATACGGCAATGTAAACAATACAGCTAGGCCAGCTAAAAGGCTTTTTATGTGTATCCCTGGGACGGTGAATCTGTAAGTGCAACAGTAGAGAAATATTAGTGCACCCTGGGCGTAGGTTGAAATTTTTTGTCGAGCGAAGATGATGTTTTCTATCTTGAATGTCACTAACGTACTTGCAACTGGATTGAACTGCAAGGTAGAAGTGAACAGTTGCACAATAAGTATAGGCCTACATAATAAGCTATTTTATATATTTCAAAGCACACGTGGACATATCTCC
>NW_022747811.1:0-896 GCF_011630105.1 Anneissia japonica | reverse complement strand
CGCATAGAGACCTATGTATTTTGCGCTTTACAAATCCAAATTATTATTATTATTATTATTATTATATACTGTACTTTAAGAGCAGTTATGTTTGCTTTATGATTTCTAATGTGAAGCGCTTAGAGGCTTTGTTAAGGCATTAAGCGCTATATAAGAACGACATATTATTATTATTATTATTTTGATATATTTGTTCATAATTTTTTATTTCCCTTTTTATTTAATGTATTGTTTCTTAATTTTGTGGTATACAAGCTGGAATACTATATACTTTAAGAGTAGTTATAGTTACCTTGCACTTTGAATTCACTCTATCGGTACCTTAGAAATTTTAATTGATTTAGATATTTTTTTTTTTTAAAGTTTGAAATATTTGTATAGTTACCCAAAATTAGTAAATTTAAAATCATCTTGCTTTCTGATTGCTTTTGATATAGTTGTTCATAATTTTTAATTTCTGTTTTATTTAATGTATTATTATGATGTGAGTTTGCTTCAGGAAAATATCACTCCTATAATTAATGTATTGTTTCTTAAGTAGAGTGCTTCCTAATATCAGCCTAGCTGGAAGGGTACTATAACAATATTTGAAATAAAAAAAATTTGCACATTATTTAGAAATTACAAGATTTATGAAATACCTAAATAATATTGCTCAGTATATACATTCCATTAAGATATTTTATTATATGATATTTTTTATTGTCAAAACTATTTTTTAAAATCAATACTTTTATAATGATATTTAAAATTATTATTCAGTTATTAATGATGTTTGAAGTTGAATGGTTTATAACTTTATTATTAATTAAAGAAACAAAAAAACAATTTTAAAGGCAGACTGTTCTATCCCAAATTTATTTTTATCAAGTACTATACAAAGCAATATATTTTAT
>NW_022747810.1:0-551 GCF_011630105.1 Anneissia japonica | reverse complement strand
AAAAAAAAAAAAAAAAAAAATTATAAAACCTCACAAAGAATGTTATACTAAAAATCAAACTTAGCAACTTGAAATTGTTTACAGCAAATGGCGCCAAAACAAGCTCTAAAATTATTATCATTACCGTTAATAATTAAATAATGGTTGGGTGGAGTTGAATAGCTTGGTGGAGGGAACCTTACCTTCCAATCCCAGGGTTTGATTCCTGTCACAGTAACAGGACTTTTCTCATGACCAAAACAACTCAACTCCCTATGGCTCAAATGGCCCGTTCGAGCGAAAAACGCAAACCGTATTCTGGTGAATTCACCGGTTAATTGCGCCGAGCACACAGCGGGTGGTCCACCGTTCGCGCAAATTTTAGCTCATGTCGAATACCGTGTAACGAAACTATTCCGGAAGTAATTTTGTAAGGTTATTCAGAAACACCATTCCCATCAACCCATTCTTTGTTTACTTCTGCTTGCTTAAACGATACGCGGAACAATTTGTATTGAAGTTTAATTCTCTGAATACTGTACTGTAATGGTAATTTTACAAATTGAACGTGT
>NW_022747809.1:0-1086 GCF_011630105.1 Anneissia japonica | reverse complement strand
AACAAAGACAATAGAAATGACAAAAAGCAGAAAATTTAGACAGTTAAGTGAGATTTATTTAGGAAGACAATGTCTCTTGAGAAGCCGACGAAGTCGAGGCATTTAGGTATATATCTAGACTTATGCCTTGTTTTTTTGACAAACCCGGGCACATGTACCTACTACTAGCCTTCTCCATAGCCCACTGTTTATTATTTCAAACACTTAATTTTTGTATTAATTGTAACGCTTATACGCACCCCCCCCCCCCCTCTTTCAAAGTTGAGGGCGTCCACTTGAGTAGCACTGCCATTGGAGTTTTGCATTGCCACCAATGTTTCGCACTGTGACTCTCAGTTTTGCACTGTGACTCTCAGTTTTGTACTGTGACTCTCAGTTCTGCACTGTGACTCTCAGTTCTGCACTGTGACTATCACTTTCGCACTGTGACTCTCACTTTTGCACTGCTGACTCTGTGTTTTGCACTGGTGACTCTCAGTTTTGCGCTGCTGACTCCCAGTTTTGCACTGCTGCCAATTGTATTTTGTCCTTTTGTATGGAACGCCAAAAGGACAAAATACAATTGGCAGCAGCGCAAAACTGAGAGTCAGCAGTGCAAAACTGAGAGTCAGCAGCGCAAAACTGAGAGTCACCAGTGCAAAACTGAGAGTCAGCAGTGCAAAACACAGAGTCACAGTGCAAAACTGAGTAGTGCAAAACACAGAGTCACAGTGCAAAACTAAGAGCCACAGTGCAAAACACAGAGTCAGCAGCGCAAAACTGAGAGTCAGCAGCGCAAAACTGAGAGTCAGCAGTGCAAAACACAGTCACAGTGCAAAACTGAGAGTCACAGTGCAAAAGTGAGAGTCACAGTGCTGAACTGAGAGTCACAGTGCAAAATTGAGAGTCACAGTGCGAAACTGAGAGCCACAGTGCAAAACTGAAAGTCACAGTGCAAAACATTGGTGGCAATGCAAAACTCCAATGGCAGTGCAACTCAAGTGGACGCCCTCTATTTTGAATTAAAGTTCACAGCTTTTTTGGACGGTGTCAACAAGTAAAATGGATGAAATTTTGAGGTCACTTGGGCACTCCTTAGTGACAATT
>NW_022747808.1:0-701 GCF_011630105.1 Anneissia japonica | reverse complement strand
ACTTTAATTATAGTTTACGACCTTGGATGGGAAGAAAAGAACAATGGGTGTTGACGGCGATGAAATCATTGAAAAGAATGACCGGATGATTGGTTTTACAGATGAGGGCCAGCCAAACTAAAGATTGTGAGAATTAGAATCAAAACAAGGCTCCATGCATACCGCTAGCATTCCTCCAAACTTATAAAATTTGAGTAAGCTATGTATCTAACATGGACATCGACTGTAACGTTAAATTCCACGCAGGAAAAAATAAAAAGAGTTCAAAGGGTAACAAACGGAGATGGTTTCGGCTGAACCTGTTCAGTTTATTTATTTATTTTTTATTTATTTGAACATACACCTTTGAATCGGTGGCACTCAATATCAATGGTGCGTTCGTACAAACATAAAAAGGGATTTCCTTGCTTGCCTTGACGGTCCGCAACTGGAACTAATAGCTCCATGATTCTTCCCCTCTGAACCAAATCCCACACCCATTGTACTTACTAGCACGCACATCTAAATCTAGAGTGATCTCCATATTGTTCCCAGTTTCCTAAACTGTTTAACTTTCCTTCAGCTTTAATTCTCCCTCTTTTGTTAAACTCACTTCTTTTAAAATGGTATCAGAGAAATTCTACCGGCTACTCATCATTTAAATTACAACCCCCCCCCCCTCTCTCTTTCCTTGGTTTTAGGGTTTAAATTTCCTTCAGCTT
>NW_022747807.1:676-921 GCF_011630105.1 Anneissia japonica | reverse complement strand
TCAAAAATTTGCACTAAGATCTCAACTCGGCGAGATAGGCTGAAACAAACACTATTCCATTGAAAATTTGAAGTTTTTCGGAAAAGTACTCGAAATATGGCGGAAAATCAAAAATTTGCACTAAGTGCTCAACTCGGCGAGATAAGCTCTTTTGTGCAAAAAGTGACAATGTTAAAAAGTTGAGTCAAAAATGTAAATTTTTTTTTGTTCGGTTAGGGTTAGGGGTAGGGTTAGAATTAGGGATA
>NW_022747807.1:0-470 GCF_011630105.1 Anneissia japonica | reverse complement strand
TGTTAAAAAGTTGAGTCAAAAATGTAATTTTTTTTTTGTTAGGTTAGGGTTAGGGTTAGTGTTAGGGTTAGAGTTAGGGTTAGGGTTAGGGTTAGAGTTAGAGTTAGGGTTAGGGTTAGGTAAAGTGAAGTAGGCTGAAACAAACACTATTCCATTGAAGGTTTGAAGTTTTTCGGAAAAGTACTCGAAATATGGCGGAACGTCAAAAATTTGCACTAAGTGCTCAACTCGGCGAGATAAGCACTTTTGTGCAAAAAGTAGTTGAGTCAAAATTGTAATTTTTTTTGTTAGGTTAGGGTTAGGGTTAGTGTTAGGGTTAGAGTTAGGGTTAGGGTTAGGGTTAGAGTTAGAGTTAGGGTTAGGGTTAGGTAAAGTGAGGTAGGCTAAAACAAACACTATTCCATTGAAGGTTTGAAGTTTTTCGGAAAAGTACTCGAAATATGGCGGAACGTCAAAAATTTTCACTAAGT
>NW_022747806.1:0-711 GCF_011630105.1 Anneissia japonica | reverse complement strand
TTAAAAGGCAAAATACTGAAAAAAAAAAACAATGCTGTGGGAAACAATGGGTGGATCTCAGTAGAGATACAAAAATGATAAGCAACAGCTAAAAAGTAAACGTAAGTAAACAGCCAGAAATAGAACCAGAGCTTTCGGACAACACTAGTCCTTCCTCAGTGGCGAGTGAGTGAGGGGTATAAGAGACAGCCTTTGACCTATTGTAGGGTCATTTTATGTCAAATAAACCAGAGCTTAAACAAGTAAACAGGAAGGCCAAAACTAAACTTTAGAGGCAAGTCTCAATAAATAAGCCAAATGATTTATCCAGAATAAATTGAAATGCCATTGGTTTAATTTAGTGTACTGGGAGAACGTTCCTAATATTGAGTCCAAATGGTGTGGTTGTTTTAAATAAAAGTTCCCAGTGGTTCTCTTTATCATTGCGATTTTTGTCGCTCCAACTGGCATTGTGGTCAATAGCAATCACTCTGAAATTTGAAATTGAATGACCAGCTAAATTGAAATGTTCGGCTACTGGTTGATCAAGCTTAGATGTTCTGATAGCTGATCTATGTTGTGTCATTCTCATACGGAGAGTGTTTTTTGTTTCTCCGACATATTGTGTACCACAAATATTACAATATATGAGATAAATGACATTTTGGGTGAGGTAATTAATTGATTGCCTTATCCGAAATATGTGGTTTGTTTGGTTGCTCTTGAATGATT
>NW_022747805.1:0-1601 GCF_011630105.1 Anneissia japonica | reverse complement strand
ACAGTGGATATAACATCATTATAACATAATATAAAACGTACAATCCTCATAACTAGTCTTAAAAGTATAACAACATTACATTAAATAACATAATAGCATATTTCAATATAATAAGTCTAATTTATATAGTCCAATGTAATATAATATAATATAATATAGTATAATATAATATAATATAATATAATATAATATAATATAATATAATATAATATAATATAATATAATATAATATATTATAATATAATATAAAATCAAAAAATGTAATAATAAGAATATCGTTTTAACTTAAGTTTATATCTTTTTTTCTATTTTGCAGTCCCGGAGCTCAATTGGTAAATTATTATAAAAATTAGGAGCAATATAACTAAATGCATGTTTAAAACATTTAAGCAGAGACTCTAGAAATTTTCTCAACTAGGTAAACTAGGAGCAATGTTGTTGATATCAGCCGCCCTGATATCGCACCCTCTGAGCCACACACCTTAAGTTGAGTGTGGATAGAAGTGTGTTGGTTGAAGTGCGTGAAGGTGCTTTAATTATGATTCGCATGGCCTGCTTGTACCCCACAAGAGGGCGCCGTTAGTCAAAATGTGGGAGAATTATTGTATTATAGAATAAGAGTACTGTGCGAGAGTCAATAAATTTTCTTATTCTGGCTAAAACGTGAATCTTATGTGCAAGTTTGGAGCTAAGTTTGCTGGCATGTGAATGCCAGTCAAGCTTATTGTCAGTGTAAACACCAAGGTGCTTGTGCATAGTAACTTTCTTAATCCGTTTCAATAGCTTGTAGGATGGCAGTTGATACCAGTTGACGTTCCAGAGCCCATGCCCGGTAGCTATTAAAATCAAACTTGCTTGCAACCTCATAAAAGGAAAAGGAAGATATAGGTGGGTCAAAGTAAGAACAAGGATTAATGTTATTCGAATCAAGTGTGCTGTCTAATTTAAAAGGAATATTTACAAAACAAAATCGTTAAAAGCATTGCTAATTTCCAGGTAATTAGTTAACGTACTATCGTTGACTTCGATTGATGAAGGTAAAACATTTATATTGGAAGAGATAAGATTATTAGGACCACCCACATTTGTTTACTGTCACTGACAGGATCAATTATGTCTTCTGTAGTAATCTTTCTTTGCTTTGTTGCAAAGTTTAGTAACAAGATTTTTACAGTTTCGCGCTTCAAGCCACAGTTAAACACGGCAACTTTCAATCATTTGCAATGTTTAATAACCTCAAAACATTTGTTATTTTGATTAATATCATCATTTTCAGGGCCTGGATTAGGGTGAACATCACCCGACAGGCTAATCTGAGCGATTGAGTTGGAGTTTTCGTACCGTAAGTACCGTGTGCTGTATCGATTCCGTCTACTAAGTTGATAGTTTACAACCCGCCGACGGTGTTGAATTTGCAAAACAATGCATACAGGTGCAATAACTCGATGTTTGACCGAGGTTCCATTATAAACATGTATATTGTAAAATACTTTAGGTAAATAATAAATTCATTTTGGAGATAAATCCACGTCATAGTAATTGCTACGTCTAAAATAGACTGCGTGAAAATTAAAATATATAGTCAAGTTCAACCTACGTTT
>NW_022747804.1:0-803 GCF_011630105.1 Anneissia japonica | reverse complement strand
AACTTTTTAACATTGTCACTTTTTCCACAAAAGTGCTTATCTGTACGAGTTGAGCACTTAGTGACATTTTGCCATATTTCGAGTACTGTTAAGAAAAACTATAAACTTTCAATGGAATAGTGTTTGTTTCAGGGTGTCTCACCGTGCCTAATAAAAAAATTACATTTTGACTCAACTTTTTAACATTGTCACTTTTTTCACAAAAGTGTTTATCTCGCCGAGTTGAGCACTTATTGCAAATTTTTGACTTTTTGCCATATTTCGAGTACTGTTAAGAAAAACTTCAAACTTTCAATGGAATAGTGTTTGTTTCAGGCTATCTCACCGTGCCTAACATAAAAAAAAATACATTTTGACCCAACTTTTTAACATTGTCAATTTTTGCACAAAAGTGTTAATCTCGCCGAGTTGAGCCCTTAGTGCAAATTTTTGACTTTCCGGCATATTTCGAGTACTTTTCAGAAAAACTTCAAACTTTCAGTGGAATAGTGTTTGTTTCAGGCTCTCTCACCGTGCCTAACAAAAAAAACAAAACATTTTGACCCAACTTTTTAACATTGTCACTTTTTGCACAAAAGTGATAATCTCGCCCAGTTGAGCACTTAGTGCAAATTATTTACTTTTTGCCATATTTCGAGTACTGCTAAAAAAAACTACAAACTTTCAATGGAATAGTGTTTGTTTCAGAGTATCTCACCGTGCCTAAAAAAAAAATTACATTTTGACTCAACTTTTTAACACAAAAGTGCTTATCTCGACGAGCTGAGCACTTAGTGCAAATTTTTGACTTTCCGCCATATTTC
>NW_022747803.1:0-1035 GCF_011630105.1 Anneissia japonica | reverse complement strand
CAAAATCGTATTAAGTGAGCATTAACTTCGGGTTAATGTTGAATGTACTGTACCCTAATTTGACGCATGCGTTTCACTACGCGCGCGTATGCGTGCGTCAAAATTTCAAAATGCTCAATATCACTTTTTGCCTACATTAGAGCACGTCTTAGGCCATTTTGAGCATTTCAAATTTTTTTGAAATTTTCCACTGCGCGCGCACATTTTTACGTGCGCAGCACGTACGAAAGCTAGAAATTACGTTATTTTACATATTTTGGGTTCCTGACATTGTTTTCACAAATTTCCATTCTTTTTGGTCATCTTTTGGCCAATAGCAATACCGTACGTGCGCATCAAACATAGGTATCTTTGTGCGTATTTTGCCGCTATACAGTGAAATTATGCTAAAATCAGACCTATTTTTAATCAGTTATAGCTCCTTAGGTTAAAAGGTGACCCCAATTTTTATTAAATATTCTGAAAGCACATAAGTTGTAAATATGATTTTATAGATCATAATGGCTGATCAGACATTGTGACGTCATCATATTGGCGTCTGAATTCAAAGAAAGTGATTTATAGCTATGACGTCATTTTGAAAATACGCATTTGAGCGTATCTCGCTTATCTTTAACCGATCATCTTCCAACTTTCAGTATGTTATAGCTGAGACAATTCTCTTTCATATATTTGACTTCTTTTTAGATTTTGATGACGTCATCATGGTCAAAAATATTGTTTTTTCTGACCCCCTCATTTCTCTTTCTTCAAAACGTTGATGAGCCCATATCATGTTAACCATTCGTCATTTCCGAATCATATTAGGTGAGCATAATCTCCAGGTCAAGGTTGAATGTCAGGTACCTTAATTTTCAGTTCGCGCGACTTTACGTGCGCGTACGCGTGCGTCAACATTTATATATGCATAAAATTAGGCATGTTTTTAATCAGTTATAGCTCCATAGGATGAAAGGTGACCCCCAATTAATATTACATATTCTGAAAGCACATGAGTTGTAGATACGATTTTATAGATCATAATGGCTGATCGGA
>NW_022747801.1:0-520 GCF_011630105.1 Anneissia japonica | reverse complement strand
CAAAATCAAACGGATATTTCGATAGCTCCTGCTATCTTCATCAACGTTAAAGTGAGAAAACTTGGGGGATCTTACATATACATAAAGAATAATAAACCAATCAGAATCAAGTTATCAATACAATTAGTTGATTGGACCACAAATATAAGTTCAGTGACTAGTTAATGGGCGAATTAATTACTGTACAATTAAACCATGATAAGATGTCGGCAAAATGATTATGTAAGCGATAGTTTATTGGCGGTGCCATTGAACCAGCTTAATGTTAAGACTTATTTAACTACAGTAAACAATAACAGGAAATAAAACATAGTAAGATTAATAAGGTCCTATATAATTAAAACAATTGTGGAATAGAAAATAAACAGCAGAAATATAAGGTATATGTATGAGTTTAAATAATATAACGCATGATGTCATGATGACAAATAAAATACAGTTTAGAAATCAATGAATATAAAAAAATGTACATAAGTAAAAATAATAATATAGCATATATAGTTAGATACTGTATTCATAG
>NW_022747800.1:0-1639 GCF_011630105.1 Anneissia japonica | reverse complement strand
GTTCTCCCAATTGAAATATTTTTACTGGTAAATGTAACCAAAAAAATTCAGCTATGCGCGCAGTGTGAGGTTTTGCCCGACGTTGACCTGTTGTATAATAAGCAATTAGTAGAGCTCCGCATTACACTATAGGAAAATGATTGTACGAAGGATAGATTTAATGCTTGAAAAAATTTCCAGAGGGCCTGCAAGGCCCGAAGGAAATTTTTGAATGCATTAAATCTAACCTAAGTATAATAATTTTCCGTTTAGTGTACGATGCCTGCTCTACTAATTGCTTTATAAGTCCATCAGCGTTTTAATTTTAATTTTTTTTTTAATAACCAACTGTTGTAGCAGCCATCGGTTGCTATAGTGATATGATCAGTATACGTGTGCGTATTTACATTTAGCTGTGCGTATGCTGATTTTTGCTCCTGCAGTACGCATTTAACTCATCTAACATCAGCAGTACGGATACGATGAATAACTATTGTGTTAGAGAGAACTTGTTTGTAATGCTATATTGATAGACTTTCGTCAAAGAAATAAACATTTCAGCATTCAAGAGGGAATACAGTTACTGACGTCCTTTTTTGGTCGGTGCATGCAGACAGACAGGTAAAATCGTGCGATGATTTCATAACTAGGCCAGGCTACGGCCTATGCCTAGTAATAGTAGGAGGAGGCCCGGGCGGCCTGCCTGGTCGTAGGCCTACACCTAAATTTGTTCCTTCAGTCTTTAAAAAGAGGTCTAGAATATTTCTATTAAACGTTCAGTTTCTTGTGTTTATGATGGCCTATTGATTCAATGAATTCCTTAATTGTTCATAATTAATATTGAATTTGAAGTGACTTTCTTCAGGTTATAAATAAGCTTGTTTTACGAAAGTAATTTTCAATTACAATTCAATTTTTATCGCGGTGCGCGATGTATTCGCGGTGGTGGCGAAAAAAATGAGGAATTTTTGCACACGAACCTTAAAAAAATCAAGCCGAGTGTCCAATAATACAAAAATTAGTGGACGCTGTGGAATAGGCAAATAACATTGGGAGTTAAAGTGATGATGTCACGATTGACTTATAATACTGCGTAATGGAAATGAAAACCCAGATACGTAAGATGTTGACTTAAGAAACACTAAAATTTATAGCAACAAATATTTCAACAAAATATAAATACAGGTCTCCCCAATCACAGACCACTTTTGCAACCAGGGTTTCCATGGTCTTTAGTACTGTTCTCTAATCTTAGAATAATAAAGATAAAAGACAAAACTTTGTTTATTGGGACCACAGAAAAGTGATCCTTAGTTGGAGGTGGTCTTTAATTGGAGCGTGACCTGTATATAATATAAATATATAGGCAAGTATATGACTCAAGATTAGGAAAATACAGTATATAAATACACAAATAAATATAAATATTTAGATAAGCATTAGAATACTGAATACTGATAGTATACTGTATATTATATAAAATGTAAAAAGACAGCAATAAATACAGCACTGAGTTGTAGACATAATATGAAGCAATATAGTTTATTCAATCACAAATATTTCAAACACTCTTGTGTTGTTCCTCAGTGTGAGGACAACTGTACCAGAAATACATGCTAAAGCAAATATTATGGAAATGGTATAAGAAATTTAAATAACA
>NW_022747799.1:0-565 GCF_011630105.1 Anneissia japonica | reverse complement strand
AAAAAAATTACATTTTGACTCAACTTTTTAACATTGTCACTTTTTGGACAAAAGTGCTTATCTCGACGAGTTGAGCACTTAGAGCAAAGTTTTAACTTTCCGCTATATTTCGAGTACTTTTCCGAAAAACTTCAAACTTTCAATGGAATAGTGTTTGTTTCAGCCTATCTCACTTTGCCTAACCCTAACCCTAACCCTAACCCTAACCCTAACTCTAACCCTAACCCTAACCCTAACCCTAACACTAACCCCAACCCTAACCCTAACCCTAACCCTAACACTAACCCCAACCCTAACCCTAACCCTAACCCTAACACTAACCCCAACCCTAACCCTAACCCTAACCCTAACACTAACCCCAATAGTGCAAATTTCTGACTTTCCGCCATATTTCGAGTACTTTTCCGAAAAACTTTAAACTTTCAATGGAATAGTGTTTGTTTCAGCCTATCTCACTTTGCCTAACCCTAACCCTAACCCTAACCCTAATCCTAACCCTTTCTCTAACTCTAACCCTAACTCTAACCTTAACCCTAACACTAACCCTAACCCTAACCCTAACCTA